>NC_066584.1:500718992-501018992 GCF_024323335.1 Lathyrus oleraceus
TCAAAGCTTCACAATTCAAAGGTGTTCATCAACTGGTTTTTTCTTCGAAACTCCCTATCCCTTGATCTATTGGCCTTGATATTAAGTTGTCTAGAATCCTCTCTATAGAGGCATCATTGTTGTATGCTTAATTTTCAAAATCAAGCAAGTTCATGATGAACACCATCAAGCTTCCATCTCTGATTTCTCTCTTAATAGGAATCTAGAGTGGAAGTGAGTGGTATAGGAGTGATGTACATCACTTCCTCTTTCGATTGATGCCTAGATCGTCCATTTTGGTGAGCATTTGCATCTCTGCATTTTTGGCCTTCGTCGGAGCTCACCGAAGAAGACGGTGGCGCTGGCCACCGTCTCATTGCCAGATTGAATGTGAGCCCTTGGATGCAATCTCCAGATCTAATCTTCACGCTTGAATGTTATGACTTTTTTTAATTCAATATGTTTCTCAGTTGACTAATGACTATGGTACGCGCGCGCTCCTGATTGATTGGATGTTGCCACGTCAATTAATGAAGTCATCCAACGCCTCCTGATTTTTGCTATTTCCTCGATTTCTATTTTATTTTCTTTAATTCAATTTTATTTCAAAAATTCATAACTCTTTCATTTTTTATCCAAAAAATATGGGACCAATTGCATTATTTCTCTTTTTAATTCTAGTTTCTAAAAATGATTTTTAATATTTTTTATTTCATCATTTGATATTTTTTGTGAATTTTCTCTTTTCTGGCTTTTTTTAATTCATTTTAAATAGTTTTTGATATTCAAAAAATACAAAAATATTTTCTTAACCTACTTGAATGATGATGGATCTACGAAAAATATTCTCATCAATTTTTTAATTGATTTGAGATTTATTTGAGATTTTAGTTCAATTAGGTTATTTTTATTCATTTTTAATTGATTAAAAATAGTTTCTGACTTTTAAAAATGCTGAAATTTTTTGTCAAACTTTGTTTGACCTTGTTGAACTTGGGATAAATCACTTGGACCTTTCAAGGTTGATTTGAAGTGATTTTGAAGTTTGACATTTCTTTATTATTTTAATTCAAGTTTATTTTGAATATTAAAAATGCCTAAAAATATTTTGTTTATTCCTTGACTTCCAATCTTCATCTCACTTCTGTTTTTGATTGTTTGACCATGATCCTCAATGTCATTGGTTAACACTTGTTGATTGGTACATTCCATTTCATTTAATGCACTTTATTCTTTCCATTTTCATTATCCATTATTCTTCTTCATCTCCTTCTTCTTTCTTTTTGATCAATGAGTTAAAGGTTGATAAGTTAGCATTGATTAGGGAGGCTTAATCTTCCTTGATTCAAATCTAATTCATCTTGATCAATTGATCAAATGAATGGCTTTGCATTAAAGATAGGTTGCTTCCTAAATCATGCAAATGACTTAAACCAATACAAGATCAATTCTCTTCTTCTTTTGTTGGCATGGCAAGTTGTTGGAACTTGGTTCACTAATCAAGACTTTTAACTTATGTTTGTTGCCTACATTATTATTGACCGGCCTCAGATAGTTGTGACTTCTACATAAGTCCAATTACGATTGCTTAACATAGCGCTAAATTTGCCCTATGGCACACTAACTACTAACACTAACCATTAACAATTAACATTTACTTTTTGCTCTTTACTTTTATGCAATTTACTATTCTTGTACATATTTTTCATTTGCTTTTTTTCCTTTGCTCATTTGAGCACATGTTTATGTTAATGCAATTTTCCATTTGCTCACTTGAGCACATAATTGTATATATATTATTGTGCTTGTGTTTTTGTTTTGATTGTTGTGGGCCAAATGCAAAGAAATGGACAAATGGACTTAGTTTCTAGGACTTTCCCTATGCAAATTGGAGTAAAAGGACCTTAATGTTGAAGATGGATTAGAAGGACCAAACCTCTAAACTCACTCTTGTCCATTATTGATTTGCTTCATAAAAACTTTTGATGTGTGTGCTCTTGTGTTAGGGAATTCTATGAGAGCTCAAATTGAAGAACCATTGCCATGTCCATCCAAAGTGAAAGATACAAGATATATTGAGGAGCTTTCCAAGGGTTCATTTGATTGTTGATTGCTTGAGTTTATGCTTATGTGATTGCTTATTCCAAAGGATGAGAGCTACTTGGATCATCAATATGATCTCAAGAGAGGAACTCCCTTTGTGGTTTTGTTTCTTATCACTTATCTCTTGTATGATTAGGACTTTAGCCATTCTTCTTCTTCCCTCCACTCTAACCCAAGCCAAAACCTTTGTGCAAACATTTAACACTTGTTTTCAACATTAGAAACCTAAGCCTTATGCTTTTGATTTTCAAACTTTCTTTTCATAACACTTATTTTTGAATTGAACTTCTAAGTCAACTTTGACCATTTTGTACATACTTTTCATTGGTAAATATAACCCATTCCAATATCTTTTTGTGGTTTCAATGGCCACCTTCTTAATTAAACTTTTCATAACCTTTAGCTATTAGGTTTGAGTTATCCTTGAGGTAGATGTAATACTCACCTATATCCTTAGTGATGGACAATGAGTCTTCCATGCTTATTATAGGGTTAACCCCTCACTAGCATGTTGAAGTTATCCTCACATGGTGGATTTGTGGTTTTAGGTTGAGTTTTCTCCCTTGGATAACAAAAGACCTTAAGGCTTTTGGACCAATCAATTCACCAACTTGTTTTGAGATTTTTACCCCGAACTACGAGGTTTTGATCCTAATCTTTTAAGATGGTACGTAGGCAATGGGTTTATCCATCCAAAAACAAAATGTAAATAACTTGTATATTCTCTTCTCATCTCTTCAATCATGTTTGCACAAATAAATTTTCACAAAACACCAACCTTACAACAAATGTGAAAAGGGCTCCCTAGGAGTACCTATGATGTTTTGGGTGCTTAAAACCTTCCCATTGCATAACCAACCCCCTTACCCAGATCTCTAACATTTTTACTAGTTTTTGATTCGATAAAACTTTTAGGTTTTTGTTTGCTTTCTAACCATTCCTTTGGATAAATAGAAGTGTGGTGGCGACTCAACTTGTATGATTTACCTTAGATTTAGTCAATATCTCTAATGGTAACGAATACCCCGCTACAGGCAGATGCCATCATGTACAAGCTAATGATTGAATCGTTGGGGTACCTATGCAATAGTCGACCAAATATTAACTTTTTTGTAGGAGTATTGAGTAGATTCATGCATGATCCAAGGAAGTCTGATATGCTGGTTGGAAAAAGAGTACTAAGATACATTAAAGGAACCATGAGGCATGTTGTTTTCTTCTTATAAGGAAGAAAGAGAACCAAATAAGAGGTGATATGGTTTCTGATTTAGATGTGTATGGTAACAGACTGGACAGGAGGAGTACCACATGTTATGTCTTCAAGTTTCAAGGAGCTTCAATCTCTTGGATCTCTAAGAAGAAGCTTGTTGTGGCTCTGTCTAGTTATGAGGAAAAATATATTGCTTGTTGTTCAGCTGCTTATTAAGCTGATTGGATTGAAGTTGTACTGACTTAACTTGGTGTGAACATTCAAGTACCAATTAAGCTCCTTGTTGACAACAAATCTACAATAAACTTAGCAAATAATCATGTCTCTCATGGAAGATCCAAGCATATTAGAACAATGTTTCATTAGATTAGGGACAAAGTGAGCAAAGGTAGGTTTGCAATGAGATAGTGTCCTATCAAGGACCACATTAATGATATTTTAACTAAGATTCTAAAAGGAGAACAATTTTCTAAGGTAAAGATATATATGGGAACTGTGATTTTTTATTCAAAGTTGGAACGACTTTTGGATCACTAGCCTTTGAAGCTTTGATGGCTTCTGAATCATCAGCCTTTGAAGGTGTCAGAGACTATAACAACCTAGCATATGAAGGAGTCAGAGGTGGGAACTACTTCTGAACCACTAAAGTCTAAAGCAGTTTCGGAAGAGTGGTTGAAGTCTGAAGACCTAGAGTCTGAAGTATTGGCTTCTGATATGTATCACTTGGTAACAGTTTGAATTAATGGAGCATGTTGTGTATTAATTCAAACTTAGTTTTTTTTACTTAGTAACTCCATGTGTATATATACTAAATACTTGTGTAATTTTGCAACAATCTCTCTTCAATAACAATCTTCTCTTCCCATTCAATATTCACCACTCTCTCTTTTCTTCCCTTTCATTCCAATACTCTCTCTATCTTTCTCCCAATTTAACTTTTGTAATGGCAAGGTGTGATAACCCCAACAAAAGCCTCGTTACAATGAAAACATATTTCCTCTAAAAACTTTCGGTAGAACACGAACTTGATGAAACATTCATAACACCAAAAACTCCTTTGAGTCACCCATAATAAGATTATAAGAATTATTAGTGTCCATGTTTTTTAAAGCAACATTAGATTTTATAAAAGAATTACTTAGAAGGAACAAACACGTATTAGCATTTGAATCATATTGGATACCATGTAATTTGAATCCATCGTTCAATTACAACATCCAAGATGCTTCTTACAAATTTTGAGTAAGATCAATTGCTTAAAAAAGATTTTGAGGATCGTGGATTTGCATCTGACAAAGAAGGTCAGCGCAAAATCCTCCCAAATATTACCTTAAGTTAACACACAATGCACCATCTAATTAAACTAACTACTATTGTTTTTCAAATATTCACTAAAATGGGGATGTAGCTCAAACGGTAGAGCGCCCGCTTTGCATGCGAGAGGTACAGGGTTTGATCCCTTGCATCTCCATATTAATTTTTAACCAAAATATTAGAGACTATACCTTAGACCAAAATCACAATTGAGATGTATGAAGAGTTTCGTTTCTATATAGTTTCTAAATTTTAAAATAATTGATGTTTTAATAAATAAAATTGTGTTTTCATTTTCAAGCTATTTTAAATTTTTCTTTCAAAAACTGTTTAAAGTTAAATGTATATTAGTTGTAAAATCTATTTTTATAGTGAAAAACATTCACTATAATAGTTGTAAAATCTATTTTTATATAGTGTCTGATTTCGGGTATGAAACAATAGTGAAGCACAAAGCAAGACTTATGGCAAGGGGTTTCCTTCAGAGATAAGGCTTTGAAGTAAAGGGAAAAGAGCATATGGTGTTTAGATTATACAAGTCTTTGTATGATTCGAAGTGAACACCAAGAGACTGGAACAGGAGAGTTAATGTTTTCTTCATCAGTCATGGCTTTAAAATATGTTCAGTTGAGTATGGTGTAATGTAAAATACAAGCAAGGGGAAATACTATTGTTGGTATGTTTATATGTGGATGACCTATTGATAACCGAAGAGTCTCAACTAGAAATTGAAGACCTCAAGAGTACGATGAAGTCAAATTTTGAAACGTATGATTTGGGTAACTTGTCCTACTTCTTTGGTATGGAGTTTATATATAAAGAAGATGGTATTATCTTGCATAAAACAAAGTATGCTACTGACTTGCTGAAAAGATTCAACAGGTTGAATTTTGTGACTCCTGCTGAATCAAGTCAGAAGCAGGAAGAAGATAATGATGAAGAATGGGTAGATGTCATCCTGTACAAGTTGATGATTGGATCGTCGAGGTACCTATGCAATAGTCAACCAAATATCAACTTTGTTATAGGAGTAATGAGCAGATTCATGCATGATCAAAGGAAGTCTCGTCTACTGGTTAGAAAAGGAGTCTTAAGATACATTAAGGGAACCTCGAGGCATGGTGTATTCTTCTCATATGGAAGAAAGAGAACTAAAGAAGAGGTGATATGATTTTTTGATTCAAACGGGTATGATAACAGACTGTACAGAAGGAATACCACGTGTTATTTATGTCTTCAATTTTCAAGGAGCTCCAATATCTTGCATCTCTAAGAAGAAGCTTGTTGTGGCTCTGTCTAGTTATAAGGCAAAATATATTGCTTGTTGTCCAACTGCATGTTAAGCTGATTGGATTGAAGCTGTATTGACTGAACTTGGTGTGAATATTCAAGTAACATTTAAGCTCCTTGTTGATAACAAATATGCAATAAACTTAGCAAATAATCATGTCTCTCATGGAAGATCCAAACATATTGAAATAATGTTTAATTAAATCAGGGAGCAAATGAACAAAAGTAGGTTGGCAATGAGATAATGTCCTACCAAGGACAACATTGTTGATATCTTGACTAAGATTGTAAAAGGAGAACTATTTTATAAGGTAGAGATAAACATGGGAACAGTTACATTTGATTTAGAGGTTGGAACGACTTCTGGATCACTAGAGTCGGAAACTGCTTTAGACTTTAGTGGTTCAGAAGTAGTTCCCACCTTTGACTCCTTCAGATGCTAGGTTGTTATAGCCCATGACACCTTCAGAGGCTGATGATTCAGAAGCCACCTACTAGATATAAAAAGAGTGTTAAGATACATTAAGGGAACCTTGAAGCATGGCGTATTCTTCTCATATGGAAGAAAGAGAACCAAAGAAGAGGTGATAGGATTTTCTGATTCAAACGAGTATAAACACAGACTGTACAGGAGGAGTACCACATGTTATTTATGTCTTCAAGTTTCAAGGAGCTCCAATATCTTGGATCTCTAAGAAGAAGCTTGTTGTGGATCTATTTAGTTTTGAGGCAAAATATATTGCTTGTTGTTCAGCTGCTTGTTAAGTTGTATTGACTCAACTTGGTGTGAACATTCAAGTACCATTTAAGCTCCTTCTTGACAACAAATATGCAATAAACTTAGCAAATAATCATGTATCTCATGGAAGATCCAAACATATTGAAACAATGTTTCATTAGATCAGGGAGCAAATGAACAAAGGTAGGGTGGCAATGAGATAGTGTCCTACCAAGGACCATATTGTTGATATCTTGACTAATATTGTAAAAGGAGAACAATTTTCTAAGGTAGAGATAAACATCGAAACGATTACATTTGATTCAGAGGTTGGAACGACTTCTGGATCACTAGAGTCTGAAGCTTTGATGGCTTCTGAATCATCAACCTCGGAAGGTGTCAGAGGTTGTAACAACCTAGCATCTGAAGGAGTCAAAGGTGGGAACTACTTTTGAACCACTGGAGTCTAAAGCAGTTTATAAAGAATGGATGAAGTCTGAAGTATCAGCTTCTGATGTGTATCACTTGGTTAAAGTTTGAATTAATGGAGCATGTTGTGTATTCATTCAAACTTAGTTAGTTAGTTTGTTATTACATGTGAATATACACTAACTACTTGTGTAATTTGGTAACAATCTCTCTATAATAACAACTTTCTCTTCCCATTCAATATTCATCACTCTCTCTTTTCTTCCCTTCCACTCCAACACTCTCTCTATCTTTCTCCCAATTTAACTTCTATGATGGCAAGGTGTGATAACACCAACAAAATCCTTATTACAATGAAAACACATTTCCTCTAAAAAAATCGTTAGAACACGAACTTGATGAAACATTCATGACACCTAAAACTCCTTTTGAATCACGCATAATAAGATTCTAGGAATTATTACTGTCCATGTTTTTTAAAGCAACATTAGATTTGATAAAAGAATTACTTCGAAGGAACAAACATGTATTAGCATTTGAATCATATTGAATACCACGTAATCTGAATCCATCATTCAACTACAACACCTGATATGCTTCTTACAAACTTTGAGCAAGATCAATTGCTTGAAAAATATTTTGAGGATCATGAATGCTCATCTGACAAAGAAGTTCAGCACAAAGTACTCCCAAATATTACCTTTAGTTAACACACAATGCACCACCTAATCAAACTAGCTATTATTGTTTTCAAATATTCACCAAAATGGGGATGTGGCTCAAATGGTAGAGCGTATGTTTTGCATGCAGGAGGTACAAGGTTTGATCCTCTAGATATCCATATTAATTTTGAACCAAAATAATAGAGGCGGTACCTTAGACCAAAATCACACAATAGCACACTGTGATATATATTTTAAAATAACAAAAATAGGATTACGGAAATTGAGATGTTTTCATTTTTCAAGCTATTTAGAAATTTTTCTTTCAATAAATGTATATTAGTTGTAAAATCTTTTTTTTTCTAAATGTCATTCATTTATAACATTCAATATGATATACTCAAAACTTTCCAGCTTTTGCATCATACATAATACAAGTTGGTTTTAATCATTAAATCAAATGAAACATGATACAAATTATTAATTCAATAATGAAAAACATTCTTCGTTTTAGTGAAAAACTATTTTACTAGTGTATAATTGACACTAAAAAGAGTAAACTTTATAGACAAACTTCTCACTTTCTCAACCTTCTTGAGAAGAAATCTTTTAATGCGTACATTCAAACAAAGCTACCAGCATAATTGTAATTTTAGAAAACAGACTTATATCCTATAATTTATTTCCTTCCCTTATTTCCTGAAATGATTCAATAAGTCACACAAACACCAATAACAAAGTTTCACAAAAACCAGCTACTCAACACATAAACCAAAGCAAGCATAAAAAAACTAACAAAATGTGAAAATCACTTGGTAAAGTGTTTCCTCCTTGTGAGTGTAAATCACAGCGTCTGATTTCGGGTATGAAACACATGTGAGAGGATAACCCTTCTCGATTTGCTGGTCATCGAGAAAAGATTGATCAGACTGATCCACCGAACCCGAAGCCAATTGGCCGACACAAGTAGAGCATGCACCAGCTCTGCACGAGTGAGGTAGCTCCACTCCAGCCTCCTCAGCTGAATCCAGAATGTATGGGTCATCGGGGGCGTCAATTATGTTCTATTTACCACCTAGTCTAATCAATTTCACTTTGTATATGGCCATTGCAGATATTGTGTGTTGATTTACTACTTGCTTCTGAATATTCTTCTTCTTCTCCTATTAACATTCTGATATCAGACTATGAAGCTGGTTTTTAGAAGTAGGAAAATAAGTAACATACACAATTCAATCTCCCTTCTTGTATATTTTTCTCACTTTCATCTACTACTGCTTATGTTCTAAATATATGTCATACCAAGAATTTAAAAAACCAGGTGCTAGAAGAATGTTAGTCAGAAAGCAAGCATTACATCACTCAACTCAATGTATTTGGATCATTATGCTATAAACATGTATCAGATGAAAGAAAAACCAAACTTGAAGATAAAAGTGAACAGGTGATCTTAGTTGGTTACCATCCAACTGAAGCATATATGTTGTATAATCCAATTACTGAGAAATTGATGGTCAGTAAAGATGTAATCATCAGAGAAGTATAATCTTGGGATTGGAACCAAGGTGGAGAAAGAACAACAATGGTTTCAATGCAGGCTGCAATGGAGTTTGATTATAATGAAGTGAATCCAAACTTAATTGAGACTCTAGTTAATGCACTGAATTCTACTTAAAGGGAAATATCAACCAGAAATAGACATGTACCTGTATGGCTGAAAGATTATGAAATTGTACATGCCAACACAGTGGATGAGGAAGGATAAATAATACACTTGGAAATGTTAGCAGGTGCAGAACCACTGAATTATCAGGATGCAATGCAAGACAATGTGTGGAAATATGCAATAAAGGAGGATCTTAGTTCAATTGAAAAGTGTGGCACATGGAAACTGACTCAACTACCAGAAAAAAAGAAATTAAATGATGTGAAGTATATTTTAAAGTAAAATTGATTCCAAAAGGAACAATAGTGAAGCACAAAGCAAAACTTATGGCAAACGGGTTCCCTTCAAAGGTAAGGCTTTGAAGTAAAGGGAAAAGAGCATATGGTGTTTAGACTATACAAGGCTTTATATGGTTATAAGCAAACACCAAGAGCCTGAAATAGGAAAATTGATGTTTTCTTCATCTGTCATGGCTTTAAAATATGTTTAGTTGAGTATGGTGTAATGTAAAATACAAGCAAGGGGAATTACTATTGTTGGTATGTTTATATGTGGATGACCTATTGATAACTGGGTATTCTCAACTAGAATTTGAAGACCTCAAGAGTGCAATGAAGTCAAATTTAAAATGTCAGATATGGGTAATTTGTCCTACTTCCTTGGTTTGGAGTTTATTTATAAAGAAGATGGTATTATCTTGCATAAAACAAAGTATGCTACTGACTTGCTGAAAAGGGTATATGTCATCCTGTGCAAGTTGATCATTGGATCGTCGATGTACCTATGCAATAGTCGACCAAATATCAACTTTGTTGTAGGAGTATTAAGCATATTGATGCATGATCCAAGGAAGTTTCATCTGCTAGTTGGAAAAAGAGTACTAAGATACATTAAGGAAACCTTGAGGCATGGAGTATTCTTCTCATATGGAACAAAGAGAACCAAAGAAAAGGTGATAAGATTTTCTAATTCAAACGGGTATGATGACAGACTGTACAGAAGGAGTACCACATGTTATTTATCTCTTCAATTTTCAAGGAGCCCCAATCTCTTGCATCTCTAAGAAGAAGCTTGTTGTGGCTCTGTCTAGTTATGAGGCAAAATATATTGCTTGTTGTCCAGCTGCATGTTAAGCTGATTGGATTGAAGTTGTATTGACTAAACTTGGTGTGAACATTCAAGTACCAATTAAGCTCCTTGTTAATTACAAATCTGCAATAAACTTAGCAAATAATAATGTCTCCCATGGGCGATCCAAGCATATTGAAACAATGTTTCATTAGATTAGGGAGAAAATGAACAGAGGTAGGTTGGCAATGAGATAATGTCCTACCAAGGACCACATTGCTGATATCTTGACCAAGATTGTAAAAGGAGGACGATTTTCTAAAGTAAAGATAGACATGGGAACAATGACATTTGATTCAAAGGCTGGAACGACTTCTGGATCAATAGCCTCTAGAGCTTTGATGGCTTCTGAATCATCAACCTTTGAAGGTGTCAGAGACTATAACAACCTAGCATCTGAAGGAGTCAGAGGTGGGAACTACTTCTAAACCACTGGAGTCTAAAGCAGTTTCTGAAGAGTGACTGAAGTCTGAAGTATCATCTTCTGTTGTGTATCACTTGGTGAAAGTTTGAATTAATGAAGCATGTTGTGTATTAATTCAAACTTAGTTAGTTAGTTAGTTACTACATGTGTATATATACTAACTACTTGTGTAATTTTGTAACAATCTCTCTACAATAACAATCTTTTCTTCCCATTCAATATTCATCACTCTCTCTTTTCTTCCCTTCCACTCCAATGCTCTCTATCTTTCTCCCAATTTAACTTTTGTAATGGCAAGGTGTGATAACACCAACAAAAGCCTCATTACAATGAGAACACATTTCCTCTAAAATTTTCAGTAAAACACAAACTTGATGAAACATTCAAGACACCAATAACTCCTTTTGAATCACCCATAATAAGATTCTAGAATTGATTAATGTCCATATTTTTTAAACCAACATTTGATTTGATAAAAGAATTACTTCAAAGGAACAAACATGTGTTAGCATTTGAATCATATTGAATACCATGTAATCTGAATCCATCGTTCAACTACAACACCCGAGATGCTTCTTACAAACTTTGAGCAAGATCAATTGCTTGAAAAAGATTTTGAGGATCATGAATGCGCATCTGACAAAGAAATTCAGCGTAGAATCCTCCCAAATATTACCTTTATTTAACACGCAATGCACCACCTAATCAAACTAGTTATTATTATTTTCAAATGCTTACCATAAAGGGGAGGTATAGGGTTCGATCCCCTGCATCTCTATCTTAATTTAGTAGAATGACAACCTTAAAATAAAATTTGGGTTATGGAAATTGAGATGTAGGAAGAGATTCGTTTCTATATACTTTCTCAATTTTAAAATAATTGACGTTTTAATAAATAAAACTATGTTTTCATTTTTCAAGCTATTTAGAAAATTTTCTTTCAAAAAATGTTATAAAGTTAAATGTATATTAGTTGTAAAATCTTTTTTTCTAAATGTCATTCGTTTATAACATTCAATATAAATGTACTTTATAACATTCAATATGATATACTCCATATTTTTTCCAACTTTTACATCATTCACAAGACAAGTTGGTTTTGATCATTAAATCAAATGAAATATGATACAAATTGTTAATTCAATAGTGAAAAACATTCTTCTTTTTAGTGCAAAACTATTTTACTTTTTAGTGCAAAACTATTTTACTAGTGTATAATTGACACTAAAGAGAGTAAACTTATAGACAAACTTCTCACTTTCTCAACCTTCTTGAGAAGAAATCTTTTAATGCATATATTCAAACAAAGCTACCAGCATAATTGTAATTTTAGAAAACAGACTTCTATCCAATAACTTATTTTCTTCCCTTATTTCCTAAAATGATTCAATAAGTCAAACAAACACCAATAACAAAGTTTCACAAAAACCAGCTGCTCAACACATAAACCAAAGCAAGCATAGAAAAACTAACAAAATGTGAAAATCACTTAGTAGAGTGTTTCCTCCTTGTGAGTGTAAATCACAGCGTCTGATTTCGGGTACGAAACACATGTGAGAAGATAACCCTTCTCGATTTGCTGGTCATCGAGAAAAGATTGATCAGACTGATCCACCGAACCCGAATCCAATTGGCCGGCACAAGTAGAGCATGCACCAGCTCTGCACGAGTAAGGTAGCTCCACTCCAGCCTCCTCAGCTGAATCCAGAATGTATGTGTCATCGGGGGCGTCAAATACGTTCTCTTTACCATCTGGTCCAATCAGTTTCACTTTGTATGTTGCCATTGCAGATACTCTAAATGAGGAAGATTTTAGACCGAATGATTTGGACACATTCTTCACAGATCTCAAAGTTGATGGACTCTTCATAAGAGCATAAGATGCCGGAGAAGGCGCTTTTCCGTACAATGAAGCTGTTGGAAGTGTCATGGTCGACATATTCACAACTGACATTTTAAAACCTGAAAATATTAGTATAGACAATATCTTTTTAGAATTAAAACCGCATAGAAAACAACTATGTGAATCTGACAGCAGCAAAACTCACCAATAGAAATACAAGAGAGAAAAAAAAGACGAAAACAACTATGTGAATCAATAAGAGTAAACTGTCAAATTTGCCACTGTAGGATGCACTCACGTAGGTCCCTGAGAGTATCAATTCTATTCGATAGCAACCAAACATGTCAGAATCAATTCTAGACATCCATGATCAAATCTGGATGTTCCAATCATACACTAACAATCACTGGAATCAGGATCGTATCGAAAACGGTACAAAAATACAGTATAAACAAGGTATAGATTTACAATAAAAATACACCAAGCCATGGGACACAAAACCAAAACCCTAACAAGGTATAGATCACAATGAAATAACCGAAAACATCACCTAAATTGTGTGATCTATGATATTATGGATCAAATAAGCCGCCAGAATGATAAGAAACTATCATATAAAGAACATGTGATTACATAAATATGAATAAATTATGATAAATCGAAATCGAAAAGCATAGGAAAGAAATTAGGAGTAAAGATGCTTACAGTTTGTTGAAGAAGTGAAAGGGAAAGAAGTGGGGGAAGGAGTTTATATTGGAGAGTGGAAAGTGACCTTTTGAGACTTCGGCGGGACACACCACAAATGGGAGAGAGTTGTGTTTGTATCGTCTCTCGCTTTCACCTGCCCTTTCCAGGGTTCAATCAAAAAAAACTAGTTTGTTTTTTTTTCCGGTTCGGAAACAAATAATTCGAATATACTCTACTTTGAAAATAGTTTTTTTTTAAATAATTATATTTTTCAAATAAAATTCTAAAACAACGTATTTTTTAAAATATTTATAAAAATAATTATGTTTCATGATGTCAATTATATTTTTCATTGGCGCATGCATACACTACATCGTGTGTATGCGTCAATGCATGTGACGTATCCTCTATGCAATTTTTTTTTATATTTTATATTTATAAATAATTAAATTAAATACGTAAATGAAAAATAATGATTAATATTATAATATAAAGTTAAAATACATAACAATTGATAAAAAAAACCAATGACACGTCCGATTGAAACGTCTCATGTTCCACATTCAGGTGCGTTAGCCTGTCTTCGAGGTCTTCCACGATTTCCCTGAGGTGTTTGGGGTCTTTGAGTGGTGACATGATGCAATGGTGGCCGGTGTGAAGGTCTGGTGGAAGGTCCAACGATATTTGATAGATTTGTCATCATTTCTCCCAATAGCTGAGGGAGTCGTCATCAACGGCGCTTCCGTAATTGAGTTTGGTGTCCATGTTGTCGTAGTTGTGTCGTTGTAGTTTGGTGGTTTGTGGACGGCATGGTTGCCCGAATTTGGACATTGAATCGTTTTGGAAACGAAACAATGGTTCTTATAGTGTACTAAAGTCAAATAATGGTTGGGTGTTATGGCGATGAGATGTTTGGGTGTTCATTAGTGGGGGTCTATGATGGTATAACGTTGAATTGTATGAATCATCCAGACTATAGACTGTTGTGGTGGCTGCGTATGGTTGTTGGTGGTTAGGGTTTGATTTCTGGTTTTTAGTTTGGGTGTGTGGCATGAATTAGTTGTGAGGTTGGGTGTTTGGTGGTTGGGTGTATATGGTAGGGTGATGGTGTGAGGTTGGTTGTTGGGTTTGGGTGGGCTGATATTGTTCTTGGGCGGGGATTTGTTGTTGGGCGTTTGATGACGAAGCTCATTGGCGTAGATCAATCAAATACCTTGGCTCAGACACAAACTATGGCGTTGTAACCGACATAAATCATGCCATATAATGTTGAGTTGGTCTAGCATCATGTATGATTGGTTCGTTTAAGATGTGTTATCGTCGATTCCTCCAATAACGACGCATCTCTTTTGTGAAGTCTCTCCAATCGGAATAATCTCATTGGCCATCGACTCTTTGTTGATGCCAATCTCCCAAACACGTCGGAGGTTCTGGAATTTGTTGTTGAATGTTGAATTGCAGTTTTACACGGCCACTATGGTGTATCTCCACAGTAATGAACCAGATGATTGATGTTTTTGCTGTCTAAACTGCATCTTCATCATGGTTAACCTGATGATTAAGACTCAGATACGACCTTCAGGTAAACTGTATAAGAATTTCATATGATTAGAGGATATGTAATTGGATAATTTTTTAAAATCAAAAGTAGATTTGATTAGTAGTAATACATCGTCTGCTCCAATATGGTCTAAAAGATTGCGATAGACTACTACAGCGTGTTTGGGACACCTGTTGTAGTTCATCGTCCGATGATTTTTGCAGACAACCAAGTAAAGTTTTATCAGTTGAAGATTCGAGATGATGACGATGTTCACCATGTGTTTCTTAGTCATGAACAATCTGGGTACAATGATATATATATATATATATATATATATATATATATATATATATATATATATTAACACAGCAAAATCAAGTGTCTCAGTTCGTTGATCCGTCATAAGTGTTTTGTGAAATGATGACGACGAACAAGTTGAAGTCGATGTTGTTGACGAGGAAGAAGAAGAAGTTGAGTTATTGGTTGATGAAATGGTGAATGATGAAGAAGAAGAATAAACGTTACCAGCTAGTCATGTATATTGTCCACCTTAACACATGACAAACTTGAATTTAGGTACAGATGAACATTCGTTAGATATATTTTACAATCCTTATGTGCAAATTCAAGTATCATTGAAAGAAGGAGACAAGTTTCGTACAAAAGAAGACTGTGTCAGAGCCATTAAAAAGTATCACATGGAATTATCAGCTGATTATAGGGTTGATCGAACTAATGCAACGAGGTATAAGATTTATTGTCGAAATGAGCTCTGCCTGTTTCGGTTGTCAGCATCTTACCAGAAGAGGAATGATTCTTGAGAGATAGGTTATATGGGTCCAGTTCGCACATGATTAATCACGAACCTAATGCAAGACCATCACAAACTCATCTCTCAGTTAATATGCAATGAAATTTTGTCTGTCGTTAGCGACAATCCTCGTAAAAGGTGAGTACAATAATCTCGCATATTGTTACACAATACAACTATACTCCATCACACAGGAAGGCATGGATAGTTAGGACTAAGGCAGTTGAAAAAGTGTTTGGCAATTGGAAGGAGTCATACAAAGAACTTCCAAAATACTTTGTGGCTCTTAAACATTATGCTCTAGGGACTATTGTCAATTTGGAAACGTTGTCGGCGTATAACCCATACGGGACTTGTGCTATTGGTAATGGAATATTCCACAGGCTCTTTTGGGCGTATTAATCATGCATCAAAGGTTTTGCTTTCTGTAAACCTATTATACAAATTGATGATACATGGTTGTACGGGAAATATAAAGGAACGCTACTAATGGCAATTGTACAAGATGACAACATCAATATTTTTCCAATCGACTTTGCACTAGTTAAAGGGGGATTGCTGGGAGATGGAGTTTTTTCTTAAAAAATATCCGATTGCACGTTGCTCCTCAGCCTAACTTATGTTTGATCTCAGACTGACACCCTTCAATAGTGAGTGCCTACAAAAACATTGATAATGGCTGGCAGGACCCTCCTTTGACGCATGTTTACTGCATTAGACATATCGCTCAAAATTTCATGCGGGAGATCAAAGACAAAATGTTGCGGAAGAAGGTTGTCAATGCAGGGTATGCATTAACAGAACCTTCTTTCAAACACTACTGTGAAGACATCAGATTGTCAAACGCAAATGCAGTAAGGTGGATCGACAATATTCCATTGGAGAAATGGACTAGGGCATACGACAACAGTCAACAATGGGGCCACATGACAAAAAATCTTGTGGAATCAATGAACTATGTCTTCAAAGGCATTTGAAACCTACCTATAACTACTTTAGTGCAAGCAACCTATTTCAGGATAGGGGCGCTGTTTGAGATCAGACGTTTCAAATGGAGTTTAGTGTTACAATTTGGACAATTGTTCAATGATACTTCAATGAAATTCATTAAAGAGGAAGTTGCCAAAGCTAACACACATGTAGTCACGGTGTTTGACCATACCAAAGGTTGGTATAATGTTGCTGAGTTGATGGATCACAATGAAGGCATGTCGAGGGGACACTATCGAGTGGAACTAGATAGAGGTTGGTGCGACTGCGGAAAGTTCCAAGCCTTTTGTATGCCCTTCTCCCATGTCATGGCAGCATGTTCAAAGGTTCTACGAGATCCTTCTAACTTACTATCCGACGTTTACAAAGCCAAAAACCTTTACAATATTTACAAAATTAGCTTTTCAGTGGTAGCAAAAGAGGATTACTGGTCTGCATATCAAGGGGACATTCTCTGGCACAATGAAATAATGCGAAGAAAGAAAAAGGGTCACCCAAACAGCATACGTATTTGAACTGAAATGGATACGGAGAACAAAATGGTTAGGTTATGTAGTTCATGTCGTCAGCCCGATCATAATCGTACTAATTGTTCCAATATTTAAACAAGCACAACAAGACAATTTTAATTGTAACTCTTTTGTTTTATATTAAAAACAACATTCATTTCATATGATAAGCAGAACAAAATAACATTCATTTCATATAATAAGCAGAACAAATACAATAATTAAACAACAACACAAGAAACTATACAAATAAAATCACATCACAAACAAATACAACACATAAGCAACCTAACTATGTGATTGCAACCATCAAAACAATTTTGTGAGAAGTATACATCATCCTGTGAACGTCTCTGTCAATTTTAATATTGACACAGAAACAAACTTCTCCATTTTGGTTGAACGTCGTATCAAGCCATTGAATTCTTCTGATCCTTTCACTATCTCCAATGTCTCCATCTAACCAACAGTTCAAGGTCCTGTTAAGATGTTCGAACGTATCTACATTTCAAAGTCGGATCTTCATCGGAGGTTGCACTGCTGAAAAGATTAAATTGATATTTCTCTTGTGAATGTATGGACACAAGTATGAATTTGCAGACACTTAAAAAAAATTTGAAGGAGATTGAAGGAAAATGGAGGGAGAGGATAAGAAGTTATGTGAAAAATTATGGGAGATATGTTGTATTTATAATAGATTAGTGGTGGAGCATTGACGTACACACATGGCTACATGCATGCGCAATTACATATGGCGCACACACGTGTCTACACATGCATGCGCGATTTCATGTGGCGCCTTCACATGTCTACACATGCATGCGACATTGCATGTGGTGCCAGTGAATACAATATTTCAATGCATGCGTCCAGACCATTGACGTCTCTTTTGAATGAAAAATAGATGCGTCAGTCAAACTGGCGCATGCTTCATGAAACGTGATTATTTTCGTAAATATTTTGAAAAATAGGTTATATTATAATTTTAATTGAAAAATATTGTTATTTAAAAAAAAAATCTTTAAAAAAAACTCCTCAAAGATTGTATATTTGGGCGGAAAAAAAATTACTTGAGTTAAATCATTTACATGTGGATTTTGAGTTAAATCATTTAGCTATAGATTTTGAGTTAAATCACTTGAAAAATAGAATTTGGGTAAATCAAAGATGAATCTGATTTCAAATGTAATTTTAAGTTATCATGTAGTAAACTCCTTTAAATTAGACAGAATCAACTTTATTCTAGTTTATCCGATTTTACTTGATTTTGAAGAAATTATCTCTTGTTTTATTTGAAAGTTTTAACTTTTAACAATATTAAAAGTTATGAAACTCTTTTCTATATATATTTTTTGCGTTTTTATAATTTAATGACATAATTATGAAACTCTTTTTAAATGTAATTTTAAGTTATCACGTAGTAAACTCTTTTAAATTAGACAGAATCAACTTTATTCTAGTTTACCTGATTTTACTTGATTTTGAAGAAATTATCTCTTATTTTATTTGAAAGTTTTAACTTTTAACACCATTAGAAAATTATGAAACTCTTTTCTATATATATATTTTGCGTTTTTGTAATTTGATAGATTATGTAATTTGATACAAATTTGTGAGACACTTTTATGGTGATTTGGTATTTTTTTTACTTTATAATTAAGTTAAAAATTTGAAATAGTGATTAATTATAGTATTATATAAGAATATAAGTCATGTATATAATTTTAATAATATTTTAATATGTGATTAAGATAACTAACTTTCTAGTACATTGATCCAAATACTAGTATTTATCAAATTTATAAACAAAATCAATATAAATTTTCATATTTATGAGTATTCTCTTTATTTTTAATATTAAAATTAATTTTAAACATATTCATTTTGATATACGGTTAAAATATTTCAATAACAAAACAATATTACAAAGTATTAAGAACTTGATATGTGCCTAACCATCATCCCTGGACAAGAGTAATCACAAATTAAATATTGAGTCCAAATACTTTTCCAAGATCTTTAGAACATTCAAACTATCATACAACAATTATCATGTTCGAAGAAGTCAATTATAGAGCAAATTAGTAACCAGAGAACAGGTTCTAAATTGTGTGGAAAACAATAATGTTAAGAAAGTAGAGTGACAGGCAGAATCTATTTTACACATTTTCTTACTTCCATTCGGTAGTGTTTGGAAAACCATCAAACTGTGATTGATAAAAACAATTCAGATTTAGTCAACTAATCCACCCCCGTATCTTTTACTCTTTGGCACAGATAATCTGTCTGTGGACCATTCTTCGAGTGCCTTGCGATGGAGGGCATTCATGCGAATGTAAGGCCGTTTTTGCTTTATCAGCTTTTCAGCAGTCTTCCAATCCTCTGTGATACCTAGTGCTACTAACAGTGCACACATAACAGCAACACTTCTTCCATGACCTTTACACATAACAAAATAATGTTAGTTATACCGCATTCTTATAGGCAAGCATAATAATCAAGTTTGACAGCTATGTTGTTAATCTCAGATAGAATTGCATTACACCGACCCCTTAAATTGATGTGGCGGTATAGCGGGATAACCACTATTGCAAAGACTAAAATTCAGCATACAAAGTAAACAAAAATAGATCAAATACACAAAAGTAGGAAGAAAAACATAACGATTGTTGAGCAAGAACATCAAAATAGAGAACAGGACATTACCGGTTTGGATTGAAATTACCTAAATAAAAAAGACAACCACTTAAACAAATAATATGAGAAATCTATCCATGAAACCCTAATAATGCATATAATAGCTACTTTGGGGCCGCAATTAGTGGCTACAGGCCCACAACAGCTGCTATTGCTGATAGTGGCTTGCAGGCCAATAGTGGCACACCGAACCCTAACTACGCTACGCTATTTTGTTTGCTATAGCGCGCTATTGACAACATAGTTTGACAGGAATGAAATAATAGAACATTAACTAAGTAACTCGGATTATATTGAGAATGTTTTATAGATCTGATAAACTGTTTACAACTCTACTCATTATAAGTTGTGGATACAATGCATTTATGGGGTGATTTCATGCGTGTATATTTGCTAATTTGTAAGTTAACTGTGGACAGATATGACCAATGGGAGTCCAATATACTACAGTACCACAACTAGTCACTAGCCAGTAAGAACTTATGTCAGTGCATGTGCCTGATGTAGAGACCTAAGAATATTAATAGTTCATTTTTCTGCATACTTCTGTCATCTCTGAATGTATTCATTATTTAATGCAACAACAATCAGAGTCTTTTATATTGCAAATTTAGCAATAGAAATCAGTGTATCATTCTATCATATGAATATGAACAGACTGGGGCGTAAACATAAATGAGTAGTAAGGTGTTAGCCCTTCAGAATTAGTTAATTAGTTAATTAATGTGTGTAAGTTCAATAGGCTGTTATGCTCAATAAATAGGAAGATAGCAAAGCATAGTGGGTTATCTGGGAATTAGTGAGTGGCTATTGGGAGAGACCCAAGTCTCGAACATTTGGGAAGGGAGAGATCTAAGACTCTCGAATTCTTGGAAGGAAACAAACTGGTCCTGTCATTCTGTTTGTGATATTTCTGTTTTGTACCAATAAATATCATAAAGTGTCCCAATTTAATTTTGAAAAGGACCAGTTTCTATCATAAGGTAAACATTTTAAATGCCATATATCATATACCTCGTTGATAAAACTATGGGCTTTCAGAATCCTGCATTGACCGATTTTTTTGTTGCACGTGTGTTGTTATAAGTAACATTAACATACTAGGATTTGCAGCTATATACGGATAATAATGATGAAAGAGCAATCACAAAATGATTATGAAAAAAAACAGTAAACAGGATGGGGAGTCTTTAGAACTCGACACACTGAAGAACATGGGCTAATAATATACGAAGGACAACCAGTGATCTTAATATGGAAAAATTGTGATCTTAAATAACTTTTCCCGCCTCCTAAAACTCAAACATGGCAATGGTCAGATACTAAGGGCTGGATAATAAGTAATAACTTTTCCCTCCATTCATAATTTGCATTTTCCTTTTATTAGGTTCTTATACTAAGTCTAACTCATCCTTACAAAACCGGTTTGTAAGATGGTGAGAGGTATCACTCTTTATAAACTCATTTCAGACCTTATTTTTATTCTACATGGGTTGTGCATTTTTTTTTCAATACCTTTATATTTTCTTTCTGTATAAGGGAATACTAAATCCACTAATCCAAACAATATAAAAAAGCTAATGGGTCATTTTTGTTGGGTTTCTTATGATAAACAGATACAGCATAAATCAGTGTAACAATTCAATATACCCTACAAAGACATATTTAACGCAAAAGAGACAAACTTTGCTAACATCAAAAGTGACTTTTTTTCTTGTTGGGTATCAAATTTGCAATAACTTTTCTTCTCTTATAGAATAATAAAACCAACCGAAGATTAGCAAACACCATAATATGAAGATAACCAAAAATAACTTTAACCTATGACGCCAAAGGCCACATCATTGGCATGTTTGACCTGTTTTTGTTGATGGATAAAATGTACAATGCCCAACACTAGCAGTATCGTAATCAAATTCTTTACTTCAATGGCTGTGTAAGTTCTCTGTTGTTTCCTTCCGGGATTTATTGTTTAAAAGATCTCTAAACACTTAATAACATGTAAGGGTTCTTTTCTCTCTTCGGTTGGTTTGATTACTCTTATTTTAATTTTAACCACCTGTCCAATTTTTCCCTTTATAAAACCACTTATCTTTATCAAACAAGAAATAAAATTGTAATTGGCCTTCTTTGATCTGGTTTGCAAACAACGATAAGAGATCATTTAAAAAGTTTAGATTGTCACTTCTGTCTTGAAAATGAAGTATGATTAGGTCCTTTATAATAAGTTTTAAAATTTCCATTTTTACAGAAACCAGAATGTTGACAAACTATGGCTATAGACTACCTTCTATTATGACTTCATCTCTATTTCAATTCAGAAAGAAGAATTCGGATTAGAGTATTTATTTGTAACCTTTTTCTTAAATTTCTAAACAATTCTCTTATACTCAGATGTTCTTCCTTGACAAACACAAATTTAAAAAAATTCAAAACTCCTTTCAAAATATGTTTGTTTGGACAAAGACAAATAGTATTAAGTAGGATTAACACAGACAAAGGAGAGAATAAGATAACGAATTACCATGTTATTATCATATATTGTCGGTTGAAGAAATTACAGGGCAAACATGGATGTTTACCAACAGAAAACTAACACTTAGAATTTAGAATGGTTGCAACAAATCACAACAAAGATTCATAAACTATCCAGCCAAACCACACAAAAGAAGCTCGAGAAGGAACTTATCACAACGAAAACAAAGTATCATAAACACAAGGCAAAACTCAACTACTTGAAAAAAGTACACTATAAGACATATCCTAAGGCCTAGGGTACGGGCTGAATAGGTCTCAATGTCAATGACACTTTAAGGCTCAAAAAGGCGCTCACTTCAAATCCAATTGATAAAATATATTACTGATTACCAATTAAACAAGCATGCCCTTGTACAAACATGATACAATAACCCTATACAAAAGCAACAACCCTATTTATCTTCTATCTATTCTAAGAAAACTCTTCCACTAATGATATTTAGTGAAATTTCACACATCTGTTTCCCACTATTTCTTTCCACATGAGTACAATCTTGCACATGATCTTTACTAGTATATACAGCAACAGTCAAAAGTAAGGGGCAATCACACAAGGAGTTTTAAGAAAAAGGTATGTACTGGGATAATTCCAGGCCTAAAAGAAGGTCCATCCCAAAAGCGTCACAGACAGCCCGAAGCAAGGGCCTGGGCAGCCCAGAAGCAATGTTGCGGGCCGCCCAGATTACTCAGCAAATCGCCTATATTTGGCTTGGGCCACCCGTATAGGCTTCATCATCCATTCGTTTATTAAGCGTGAGAGGTGACGTGTCCCTGCAGTAACTGACTGAAGAGGTCAGTCAATGAGGAAAACCGTCTCCCCATAATCCAAGGAATCGCTATATACATATCCCATTCTCATAATAGAGAGGGATCTCCAATCTTTCTCCCCAAAAGTCATGCAGAGAGCTTCTCACAACTTTGCGTGAGCTAGTCCTAAACATAGACAAAATACCCTAAACACCTCAAACAGCCCTACACGGTAAGGGGTTGTTCTAATTGTACTTTTTAGCGAGTACTAGGGTCCAAGATTCAAACCCAGGAAAACTAACATAACCACCACTTATTTACTACCACTGGCATCTAGCGCAAGTGGTTGATTATTGATTATGTGTGAGTGTTATAAGTCACAGGGTATCAAGTTCAATTCACACTCATCACAAAAACATAACTACTAATTTACCAACATTTGTCTATCCAACAAAAAAAAACAATCAAAACTAAACAACATTCATTGAATGAAAAACAGGTTTACTAATCAAAGTAAAGTTAAAGTGAAAGATCAATTACCATAAGCACAATGAACAAAAACAGGTCTATTAAGATCCCTTTTTCTACCAGCCCATTTAACAGCAGATTCAATATCAGCAGGCTGAGGAGACCTAGTATCCCAAGTAGGAACACACCTATAAGGCAACCCGCCACTAAAACCTTTCAACCTCGGAAACTCACAGGTACAATCAATAATAGCAGGATCCCCCGGCGGCAACTTCTCCGGCGAAGACGGCCAACCACCAACATAAAGTCCGTCATGAACCTCCGTATAAGCCGGTTCACCGCTCCGCCGTCTCCGAATTGCAGAAAAGATTCTTACAAAGTATAGATAAGGAGCGAAGATAATTAGGGATGAAATTGGGAATGTTCCATCGGAGGTTTTGCCGAGGAGTAGTGGAAGATCGATTGATGGATGCGAAGCGATTGAAACGAGGAAAGAAACTAGGGAAGAGTAGAGAAAAGGAAGGGATAAAATGAAGAACCCTAGGTTTTTTAGGTATGCGAAGAAGAGTAAGAGTGTTGCTGCTTTTAGGGCTATTAATACTGAAATGCCTACACCCATTTTGTTGTTGTGAATGGATTAGTGGATGAGTTTGGTTTGCGTAGAATGATGATATAGATAGTGGAATATCAATGATTTTGAAATAGATGATGATGATGATGATGATGATGAAAGTGAATAAGTGCAGGGAGAAGAAGAAAACTAGATCGGGGAAATGTTCTTTGCTATTTCGTCGACGCGGTTACGTACGATGAAAACATTTTCATGGCGTTTGACTTCTTTTTAAAGAAATATTTTGGCTTTTATTATAGATAGATATGTTTTCTACCATTTACATTATATTTCTTCTAGTTTTCTTCTTAATATTTTATTCATTATCTCTATCATGATTGTTAAAAAAAATAAGCATGTTTGTTTTTCGGGAATTAAGTCTATGATAAAGATGTGTTTTTGGAACATTCAGAGTTTCGAGTAATTTAAGAGGAATTTGAAGTTTTAGTTAGACTGAGAGATTAATGATGGTGAAAGAATAAGAAGTATCGAGAGACTTGTTTCGTATATCTCTATTGCGAATGAAAATAATGATATCCAGTGTAGCGTATGTGGGTGCGAGTTAAATATGACATTGATGTTATAGTTATAATGTATGGACTTGATGTTGTTCTGGTTGTTGTAATCTCTTAGGCATGCTGTGGTGTTAAGTCTTTTTATTTGTTGTTTGTGTTAAGTCTCCATAACTGCAATAACTCCTGAAGCATATGTCTTAAGTGCCACTAAGTATTGTGGAAATTCTTTGTATGAATCCTCCCAATTTTCGAATACTCGTTCAACAACATTTGTCCTTGGAATACATATTTTCTTGTATAATAGAGTATAATTATATTGTGTAACAATATGAGAGATTAATATACTTACCTTCATTGAAGGACCATTGCTAACAAGAGTCAAAATGTCTTGACATATTATTTCAGAGCTTAATTTAAGTGATTGTATACAAGATTCATGGTGGTACAACTATGAGGTGGTACCATTAAACTTATCTCTCATGAATCATTTTTCTTCCTATAAAACACTGCCAACTAAAACATGGAAAGCTCATTACGACAAAGAATGACATACATTCTTACATCAGTGCGATCTACGGTGTAATCAGCAGAGTTTTCTATTTAAAACTTTTTGATAGCTCGCACACATTCTTCTTTTGTGCGGAACTTATCTCCAACTTTTAACTCACCATGTGACTGCATATACGGGTTGTAAAAAATATCAGCGAATGACTCATCGTCATTCAAGTTCAAGTTTGTCATATGTTGAGGCGGACAATATACATGACTTGGAGGTAATGGTGTTTGGTCGTCATCTTCAATGTTGTTGTTCAACATATAATTGATATGTGTGTAACTTTCTTCTTCTTCATCGTCAACGACGTCGACTTTTGCTTCAAATTCATTTGAAGCCACCGCTTCAAATTCAACTTGATCAAATATTTGAGATTGTTGAGACGAATGAGTTTATTGGAGTAAAGTATACAACTCAAAACAGTTGAATCTAAAATGTTCTTGACTAACAAACATATTTTAAACATCTTTTTTATCTCGAACTTTTAGCTGATAAAATTTGATGTGATTGTTTTAAAAAAATACTGGATTTTGTTATATAATTTGTGATATAGGACGAGGCCTTAGCTTTGACTCTATTATATTTTTCAAATGCAAAAAATTTGAATTTTATTGATTGCAAATCGGACAATATCGATATTTCAAAAACCAAACTTGGATACATCATAGACATGTGTCTCTTCGTTGTGGTGAGCATTAATAATGTATTAGAGTGCAAAAGACATAGCTTGAGTATTTTTTATCTGAGATTGATTTAGAATTGGTCTGGCAACCTATTGAGAGTTTGTCTCTGTAACACTAGAGGACATGTACATGTTTCTGGTTCTACCTATTAAGGGTAAGACGATTAGTAGAAAACCCAACCACACAAATTCAATATGCGTCGCACCTCGGAAAAAATGAGAATATGGCTTAGCGAATCGCAAACGCGCGCTCGCATGATGGATTGAATAGAGTCACCATCGAACTTTATTTATTCCTAAAACGGAAAGGTGAAATATTGATAAAATCCAAGAACGAACGACAATGATTATGGTCGTCGCAACCAATATCAGGGGTCAGGGATCAATTACGCAAGGGGAAGGTATTAACACCCCTCACGTCCAATGGGAACCATTAGATTAGTTGTTCGCGTTAGTGCTAGCTTGAAATGTTAGGCTTTTTGAATTATTAAAAGGGAAAGAAATAATATAAGAGAGAATTTTTTTTTTGGATTTTGCAACGAAGAGTACTAAACCTAAGTTTTTTACTAATGAGTCTGGCAAGATTTACAAACCCTGCTCCTACATGTCTTCGGGTGCAATAAACAACTCAAGGCTTATGTAGTTCTCGGTAGAAAATGTTTGTTTGTTGGTTGATTTTAGTGAAAGCTACTTTGTGTCAATCGACTAAAATATTGTTGGACTACCCAAAACAAGTGGAGAAGGGTACATTTGAATCACAGCCGAATGGATTTACAAATCAACATTTGTGGGCAACATCGCAAGTTTACTCACACGTTCAAGTAGATGAAACATTGTTTTTGTGTCGTCTTGAAACAAAATACCTTTCATTTGAGAAAAGGGTTTAAAAGATCGATGACACAGTGGCGAGAAAATAGTTTGATTGGTTTAAATGTGTTTTGAATGATGGCGGGAACTTGGATGGGCGAGATATTCATCTCGAATCCTAGCCTCCGGAGTGCGTGGTATCCACCATGTTCCGTTTCCATCTTATTTGCAAAAGTGTTTAATATCTCTTAGGTGTTTTAAGATTTGATTGAGAAAGGGGGTTTGAAGAAACAACATTGAAATTTTTGAATGATGGCGAGAGCTAAGATGGACGAGATATCCATCTCGAACCTTAGTCTCAAGAGCTCGTGGTATCCATCTCGTTTTATTTCCATATTTATTTAAAAGCGTTGAATAAGCATTAAGTATTTTTTAGTTTTGTTATAAAAATGGTTTGACGTTGGATCAAGTATTTGATGAACGATTGAGGAAGAATTTGAATGAAATAGTTTGAAAGATGTGGAATGGATAGAAGTGGATTGATTTGATTATTTGAGAAAATACTCAACGTTGGATCAAGTCTTTATTTTTTATCTTTATTGAAAAGGGTTGGTTTTATTCTCGTGTTAGTAACTAGCTAAACAAACAAGCAAGCAGAGAAATAAAAGCGGTAAAGTTATTACACGTCATAGGAATGGAGGTACATTTTGTCGAATAGGGATTCATGATAATGAAAAAATTAAATCGGGCTCAATCAACAAATAAATAGATAAGTGTAAGTGCAAAAGAATGGTTACATTGTAAGAAAGCCTAGGAGTAAGCCATGTGAAGAAAACACACAACTTAATATTTACAACACAAACAAAAATTAAATCGAAAGAAATAAAATTGAAGCATGCACATATTAAAACCGGGATGCGAGGATGCAAATCAAGGTCACATAACGCAAGAACGTGCAAGGGAAATGATATTGAGAAGTGCAAGCAAAACCTTATGTAATGTGCTCAAAGTCGATTTGCGTATATTGACAACAATTGAAATGTCGTATGCAACGAATCAAAACGCGACGAAATACCATCAATGTATTGATAAAACAATCATGCAATAATAATATGGAAAGTGTCGTATCCATAAATCAAAGTTTGAAGTTTAATCATGAAAAGAAATCGAAGAAAAAATCAAAAATCCAACAAGTAACGTATTTCCCAAAACGTTCATCAAAAATTAAATCGAAAGAAATAAAATTGAAGCATGCACAGATTAAAACTGGGATGCAAGGATGCAAATCAAGGTCACGTAACGCAAGAACGTGCAAGGAAAATGATATTGAGAAGTGCAAGCAAAACCTTATGTAATGTGCTCAAAGTCGATTTGCGTATATTGACAACAATTGAAATGTCGTATGCAACGAATCAAAACGCGACAAAATACCATCAATGTATTGATAAAACAATCATGCAATAATAATATGGAAAGTGTCGTATCCATAAATCAAAGTTTGAAGTTTAATCATGAAAAGAAATCGAAGAAAAAAATCAAAAATCCAACAAGTAACGTATTTCCCAAAACGTTCACAAGGCACTT
Source organism: Lathyrus oleraceus (assembly GCF_024323335.1). Taxonomy (NCBI): domain Eukaryota; kingdom Viridiplantae; phylum Streptophyta; class Magnoliopsida; order Fabales; family Fabaceae; genus Lathyrus; species Lathyrus oleraceus. Next base: position 500,747,500 of record NC_066584.1, read on the forward strand.
TTGCAACGACCGTAATTGGGTGAAAATAATAGGAAAAAATATAAACAAAAATTAAATTGTGAAGATAAGGTCACCAATAAGAAACACATGTCAAAAAATCAGAGAGAATAAATCATTTGGATGGTGAAAGAAAATGGGAAAAATAATAAAAAAGAAGGGTGAAAATAGAAAAAATAATAATGGAAAGTGGCAACATGAGTGTTAAATCTAGAACATGGGAGAGGGAGGCGTGAAGCTTCAACCATTTCCCCCACATCTTATTGCTTTCAACTATATACAAGAATAAATATATATAATATATTGCAATATACAAATGTAAAATAAAGAAAACAATGTCAAAAATATGAAAATGGGGCGCACATGACTCAAATAGTGGACTTGTAGAAAGCGAACTAGCGTCTCTACCACTGGACCAACATTGTCCTCTTGTCATTTTTATGCAAATATATATATATATATATATATATATATATATATATATATATATATATATATATAAATATAAAATAAGTTCACGCTAAAAATAAATTAAAGAAAACAATGACCAATAAAATAGTAGCAATATTTATTCATGCACTTCTCTCTCTCGGTACCTACTACGAAAACAATGAAGACTACATACTATCTACATAATCTAAATTATATTTTATTTCCCCATTAACAACATCAACCACACAATTGTATTACACATATTCTTTACAATGTCGTCATTGTGTATTTATCGTCGTGGTTGTTTGAGGTGATGATTAATGGTGTAGTCAAAAATAAGTGGTGGTGCAAGGTGAGGTTAAGTGTGCAAAGTGAACGAAACAGGTTGAAATTAAGTGGAATGTTGTTGAGTTTTTTCTGAAGATGAGTAGAAGATCCATCGATCTACTATGGTGTATGTAAATTCGTGGTGGAACTATTGTGTTTGTTGAGAGTTAACACGACGATGTTTTTTAAGCTTGACGGAGGGAGTAACGGTGGAAAATAACATGGTAGTGTGGAGGTTTAAGATTGGGGGTGGGAACAACGAGTGAAAAGTGGGGCTTAGGATGAATGCAAGTTGGTTAAGGTTGAGAATATTTTGATGGTGGTCTATGGAAAATATTGAAAGGTGTTCAGTTGCTTTAGGGGTGGAAGAAAGTGTATGCCGATAGTGGATGAATGGACGACCAAGGGTGAAGAATCGAAGGAAGAAAGAGAGGTAGAATGAAGGGTTGTTGGTGAAGAAAAATGGGGGGGGGGGGGGGTCTTGGTTTGTATATTTTTTTCGTTTGCTGAAGGTAAGTATTGATGAAAATGGAAGTTTTCTCCTTTTTTTCCAAAAAGACAAAAACGATGGCTCTTTTAAGATTAAAGGTCACCTTCTTATATTCACTCAATGGGAAAGGCAATACGATGGATGAAATGATGTATAATATGTGGATTAGGGGGTATAAAGAAGGACAATGTTTTTTTAGAAAAAACTTCTCACTTGGTTCAATCTCTCTCGCTCTATAAAAAAAGGTTATTGTGTTGCTCTTGTTTTATCCTAAAAAAAGGGACGTTAGGGCCTGCTAGGTGTCAGCCAAAAAAATGCCACTTTTCTTTATCCATTCCTTACATATTTCGAAAACTGTGGAATGAAATGCTTCTTAGAGCCACTAAATTGGGATGTGTGGCTGGGTCTCATAGAATTTATGAAAAATGGAGAAAAAACAATAATCTTATGCTAGATAGTAAAGACAAAGATGTTGGAGCATTTATTCTCCTCAATCACATGTGTTTACATCACTATCATTGGTCACATGGGACACGTGGCTTTCTCCCATTGGAGGAATAGATATATTTTATTCTTTCTCTTGATTTTTATATGACAAATTAAATTAAAACACATAACTTCAAAATTTGATAAAAAAGAAATGACACAATAAAAATTCCAACAAAAAACACAAATAATTCTAAATAGTCGGCCCAATTATTTTGACTGAAAAACATAAATAAACGGATCAAAAATGAATAAAAATCGGGCACAAAAATGTCTGAAAAATTAAAACAACCACACCACAATGATCAGTGTAAAATAAACTTCTCGAAAACATACAGGTTTTCGTCAAATTTTGAAATGGAAAACGCCCGGTTAAAATGCTCAGACGTATCAAAATGTGACCGAAAAATAAATCGAGCACAACAGATTAAACTGCATGAAGCGTAGATTAATAAAACTGATGTCTGCAAACTTGATTTTGAAAGGGTCAAAATCAGAGTGGGACAATATGCAAAGAACTTTTAGGCGCCCACTTGTTAGATAATAACTTGAGAGGTCGGGGTATTTTACTTACACGTCTTAAAAACTATTACAACGATATAACATTAGATGAAAATTATATCGAAGAAAGAAAAATAATTAAAATAAGATGTTATATTATGCTATTAATTGGTTCATTATTATTTTTCGAAGGTTCTGGTTTTAGTATGGATGTTATCTATTTATCCTTATTAAGAAAATTAGATAAAATAGGAACATATAGTTAGAGTTCAGGTTGTTTGTCATAACTCTATAGTTATTTGTGTAAAAATTCAAAGAAAGACATATCAACATTTTATGGATGCGCCATTTTGCTTCAAGCATGAGATTGGTCTAGATTGTCGTCCCTAGCGCCTGTCAACAACAACAGTTTCACATTCCCCTACGCACAAAAGTAAGTCAATAACATTATGTATATATTACTTACTTTACTCATTATTATTGCTAAATAAATTATTTTAACTTTTTTTGTTTAGGTGGTCGACTCGTTGGATGGGTTATAACAGATGTCTTAGACACTCTGTCATTAAATATCAAAATCTATTGGATCACCTAACACCAGACGATGTGTTGTCACTAAACTAAACATTTCATAATAATTAGTTTTTAATATTATTTGGATTTCATATCTAGGTTTGGAACATCATTATGAAATTAACGAAGACGATGCAGTCGTTTAGAGTGCATGCACACGATCATCAAGTTCACCACGGTTAAAATGCACCATAATGACCGTGTGAAATTGTAGTTCGGCATGTATACAAAAATCCCAAATCCCCCGACGTCAATTGGACAATAACATCAATGTAAAATTAGTGAACAACAGGCCTTTGAAAATTGGGAAGACTTCGTTAAAGCTGAGTGACGTCAATTGAGGCATCATCATCAACGAGTCTTAAAGGACATTTCCATGCCAATCGAATCTAAACTAACTAATGATTATATGTATTGGTACATATCGGTTACAATTGGATTTTTCTCTGAAGATACATATTTATACAATCACTATTACAAATAATACATTTCATGACAAAACTTTCACCTCACCCAACAAAAAATCGATTTATAATTCGAGGATGCGCTATGTTTTATTTTATTTTAAAAAAAATATCATTTATTTTCTTGGTTTTTAAATATAACCGAGGTGAAAAAAATGAGACACTATTCGATTCCCAACAAATGCAATTTGTGTTTTTATTTCTTTGAAAGTGTTACCTTTCTTTTTATTTTATTTTTTATTTGTAAATTAAATGATCAATTTCTTCGGTTACTTTAATAACCGAGGGTTTGCATAATCAAATTTTACTATAAAACCACTTGTACATTAACTTTGATCTAAAACCTAACCCATTTATAGCCGCTCCAAACTCCTACAACATTGTTTTGTGATTGATTGTAAGACGGAAAAAATCTTCAAGGTTTTGTGTTATATGTTTTTCTTCTAACACCAATCTTGAACAAAACATTTTTTCTGCTCTGAAAATCTATCTCACATTATGGTGTTTTTTTTTTGTTGTTGTTGTTTCCACCTCTTGTAAGGTCATTGTTATATGTTATCAATAAAATATATCACTAAATAATTTAGTGATTTCCTCGGTGTACAATATTGAGAAATTTATTCTTAAACATACTATAAATTGCAAGCAATATTGTTGTTTCACAATATAAGATCTAAAAAAATTTGTTTTAAATATTGGAGTACGGAAAGAAAGTGGTGAATGATAAAAAAAAGATTGAAAAAGGAAACATTACATGTTAATTTCAATTTTTTATGATTCACCATTTTTTTATAAGTAATATATTAAGTGAGTTTCTTTATAAAACTGAGGGAGAAATCTGTATTTTGTTTTATTTTTTAATTAAAAGAGAAATAACTTTTATCCTCGATTTTATAAAAGAGTCGGGGGGTATAATTACTGAGTCAACCTACGACTAATCAATGCTTTGCATTCATAAAGTAACAATGCTCAAAATATTGTCAACATATCAATCCATAAGAAACTCTTTACATCCAATAAGAACGTGAGCACCACCACTATATATCTTGCATGATATCTTGTGAAACTCAAACATTGATAATGAAAATATTTTAATGAAAACAATGGAATTTAAAGAAGCTTAGAAAATCTATAGGATAGATTGCAAGAGCTGAAAAAAAATTCAACGTTGGTGTTCTTATATAATATTTTATCTTTTAACTAGAATTTTATGTTATGTATTTAAATTTTTTATATTATATCATAAATTGGACGTGTGCATAACTGTTCAACTTAAAAAATAACGAGTATGCAACAAAATTTGGATTCGTTCTTCTTCAAGAATAACAACGACAATGACCATGAATCACATTTGTCAAAAATTTATATTTTTAGATTCAAATCAAAATAATGTAATATAAGAAACTTTGTATTTTAATATAAAAAAATGTATATTTGTAAACAATGTAATTTCTCTCCCTTTCTCTTATATATATATATATATATATATATATATATATATATATATATATATATATATATATATATATATATATATATATATATATATATATATATATATATATTATTTTGGATCGAACTATAGTCTCGACAGGGATAACTTCATGTTTCGATAAGAGTTGTGTATGTTGTAGTCGAAATTTGTTATAGCATTCAGTTGTATAAGTTAGCTTATTAGTTAAATTAGCTTAGTGTTTAAGTTAACTTGTAGTCTATAAATAGGTTGCTCTCTCTGGTTATTAAGAGAAGGGGTTAAGGTTGATTGATATTTGCTTGTAAACAATTTGCCATAATTGTGAAAGTAAATAGTCAAACGATTTTAACCAATTCTTGTTCTTCTTCTATCCTCTTCTCTCTTTCGTAAACCTAAAAAGGGTTTCTTGTGTTTGTTTAATAAACTCTATCTTTCTCATACACTACTACAAAATATATATTTAGTAACACCATATTACTACGTCCGTTTAAACAACCGTAGTAATATCTCATATTCGCGTGCCTGAATTAGTTATTACTTTATAGCAGCTGCTACGAATGACCGTAACAGTTCATTGGTTTTTGTATGGGAGAAAATGTCTTTTTTCGTTTTGCCATGTTTTGCTTGCCTTTTATCCGTCTTTTTATTGGATGCTCATTAGACCTTAAAATTAGCAAGAAAACACAAATCAAAGTATAAAATATGACAGTTGAAAGTAAATCGAATGAAATGCGGTAAAATACTGAAGGAAAATGACTGGAAATAATGATGCAAATACAACTTATCATATTCCCACTCTCAAAATAGAAGAAGTTTCACTCTCATAATCACTTGTAAGATTTACAATGTTATCACTCATCTTGTATATAAAATGGGAAATGCTGGAAGAAAATACGAGTTGAGGAAGGTACCTGATAGTGAGATGTTGAAAAAGTGGAGAAGAGGAAGAAAGACTAAAACTTTGAGCTAACGCACTGAGAATTGCTTCAATTAATACTCTTAGGGAATAGGGACATAAAAATGTATTCTTAGAAAGTGACAGTAGTTTTGAATATTAAGGTTGCAAAAAACTTTCAAAGACTTCATTTCTCCTATTTATAGGCAATTATATATATATATATATATATATATATATATATATATATATATATATATATAATTGACAAAAAAACTGGGATATTTTAAAACAAGTTAAAAATTAGTAGTATTTAAAAGATTTGATTTTATAGTATAAATTTGAATTGATGGAACAAACCAGAGCGAAGCGGAATGAAACATTACAAAATAAAATGAAGCGAAGTAGAATGGAACATATATTTCAGTCAATTGTTTGGTTATATTATTAAAAATATCCCACTCCATTGCATATACCTCAAATTGAATGGAACAAAAAATAAAATAATTAAATAAAATGAGATGTAATGAATTGTAACCGTTTCACTTCATTCATTATTTACAAATTCAAACAACAAAACCAATTTTTTATAATAGAGAATATAATTTTAAAATATTTATGCATCATCTTATTATAAGCTCCCCGCATCCTTTTCACACATTTAAAAAAATAGTTGTTACATTTTCATTTTTTCAATATTTTTTGGATCGTAGTTATATTTTTTCCATTTCATATAATTTTTACGATAGAAAAAAAAATTAACTAACTATAACTATCAAAATTTACTATAATTTGTCATAATTAGCTATCAAAATTTCAAAAGAATATCAAATTTTAAAATTTCAAATTTGAATATGAATATATGAATTAATCCATCTTTCTCATAAATATAATACATAATAAAACATATTGAATAAAATTTATGCAATGCAAATGAATAATATAATTAAAAATAAAATCTATTTAATATCATATTAATTAAATTATTATTTTAATTTTTTATAAATAAGACAATTATTTTATAATAGATAATATAATATTAAAGTATCTATGCACTATTTTATTATAAGTTTTCGTAATCCTTTTATATATTTTAAAAAGATGATTGATAAATATTTATTTTTTAATATCAATAAGTAATTTCATTTTCTCCGTTTCATATAAATTTCATAATAAAAAATAAAATTTATTAAAGTTTTATTATCTTTGATTTATTACAACTATTAAAAATTATAATAATTTTATAATTCTTTGCCAAAACTTGAAGTAAATGTCTAATTTTAAAATTTATTTCAAAATTTAAATATTGATCTTTAAATCATTTATACAGTGAATTGATGAACTTATTCATCTTTCTCGTAAATATTTAATGCTTAATATAATATATTTAATAAAATTTGGAGATGAATAATATAATTAAAAATGAATTATTTAATATTATTTGAAATACATCATTCATTTTAATTTTTTTATTTCATAAATTTACAAATTCAAATAAAATCTTATTAATCACCACTTTATTCCATTATATTTTACTATTTTTATAGGAAGAAAGAAAAAGAGAAAATACTATGAAATGGAAAAATTTCACATAAACCAATCTAACAACTTTTTTTATTTAAAAATACGTAAATATTAGTAGACGAAATTTCAGTAAATTAATCTAGGTGTAAAAAGTTTTTTGGTCTCGATAAATTAGTGAGTTTCTGATTTTGATCTTTGTATTTTTTTAGTCTGAGTCTCTATATCTCACTTTTGTGTTGATTTTAGTCCCTCAAAATAAAATCCGTAGAAAACCTACGGATTTTCCTGCGAATCTGCGATTTTTCTTGCGAATTTTACTTTTAGGACTAAAACCAATACAAAAAATGAGATATAAAGATTCAAACAAAATAAATAACATAATCAAAATCAAAAACTCGCTAACTTCCTCAACCAACGAACTATTTTGAAAATTTTATCTAAATAACCAATTTTTTCAAATAAATACAAAAAATAACCTATTTTTCAAACTATTTCCCAAAAGAATCCATTTAAAAAAATATATTTTAACATAAAAAAGATCTAATCCAATTGGAATGTGTACAACACGTATAAGGAGACGTCAATTCAATTGACGCTAATGTACAAACATATAGGAAAACGAGTACATCATCTCATACATGTTTGTACAATATCGCCAATTGGATTGACATCTGCTCTTATGTGTTGTACACAAACACTAATTGAATTCACGCCTATTTTGTTTTGATGTTTGAAAGGAAATTATTTTAGGAAATAAGTGGGAAAGTGAATTATTTTGAATATTTATTTGAAAAAAAAAATGTTATTTGGATAAAAATTTGTTTTTTTTAAATAACCACTTTTTTCAAAATAATTTCTAAAATAAACAGTATTTCAAAAAAATTACCAGAATAACCACATTTCAAAATAGATGCACCATATCAACTAGCGCATCTATTTAAAATCAAGAGGAGACGCCAACACCATTGGCACATGCTTTAAAAGCAATGCATGTAGGCGCTAAGGGTGTTGGCGCATGCATGTGATCACATGTGTGACGCCTAACCCTTTGGCGCATTCATTTTTTATACTTCTTCTATAAATGATTCGCCCTTAAGCTATATTTTTCACATAACTTTTAACCTATAACCATATTTTCTTTCATTCAACTTCAATCTCCTTCAGGTTTTTGAGTTTTAACCATGTTTGAATACATTCACAAGCAAAATGCCGATTTATTTTTTTCGCCGCCGTGTCTCCGATAAAGATTCTACTTTGGAATATAAATTCATTTGAACATCTTAACCGGACGTTGAACAATTGGTTAGATGGAGAAATTGAAGATGGTGAAAGGATTAGAAGAATCCAATGGCTTGTGGCCACGTTCAACCAAAATGAAAAAGTGCGTGAATGAGTGGATATTAAGACTGACAGAGACGTTCATAGGATGATGCATTATATGTTCAAAATTGTTTTGATGGTTGTAATTGAAGGAGAATTGCCATCCAAGGCGTAGCGGAATTTAAAAATTTATCCATTTAGTGATCCTTACGAATGGGCATGATCAGTGATAGAATCGTTACCTCTTATGGCGATTCAAACCTTTGATGCAGATCTCTTGTAACGATCAAAACCTTGGATACAAATCCACGGAGCGATCACGAACGTTGAACGATGACAACGTCTCTACTCAGTCCACACGAACGGGTTCCTTCAATCTCAGTGCTAGCCGGTACGAATGAAGGCTTTGAGTGAGAGAGAGAGAGGGAAATGAAATTCCAAGTCTTCACTTGAGTGACAATGCTTCTACCCAAGGGTTCTATTTATAGAACCACATGTATGGGCTTCAAGCTAAAAAACCCAATTAAGTGTATTTTGGCCCATATCTTATAATATGCCCAAAATCACTTAAGCGTGTGGTACCTTACCATATTTCGTATTCCACTTAAGTGCACTGTACCTTACGGTGTTCCTTAGTTACTCTATTTCTCATCAATCCGTCTTTTGTGTGTGACCTTGTAGGTTTTCGCGACATTGACAATTATATTAAATCACGCGTTTAACATAATAAACAGTGAGCGGTATCTAGCAACACATCACTGCTATCAAAGTCACGAAAATGTCATGTGATCTGACAAGTCCTTCTGTGATAATAATTATGTATATAATTACCCCTTTGCCCTTATGTCTATATTGAACACAAGGTATAGACCGTGTCATCCTTGTCCAGTTCAATATTGGGCCCATAGACATTTATCCTGTTACGCAGGATGGGCAAATTCCATCTAGGTCACTCATGTCCCTCAGCATGCTTCGTGGAGTACCCATCAACTGTCTTTATGGTTATCCAGTTACGGACAACGTTGGATCAGCAATAAAGCACTCAACTCTACATCTAGGATCCATAGTGGTTTCAGATCGAAGAGTGGTATACACCATTATCACCATGAGAATAACTTATGACACTTTGCATAACTTTCTATATAGTATTCTCATAGCGGGTCAATCCGGTATATATATTACTCTTAATATTCATACCTATGTTTAAGACTTGATAACTCTTTATCCATGATCCATGAGATGTGATCATCAGTCTACAAACATAATAGTCTTAATGCTTTAATGTTATCCCACTTCACAATAAAGCTCGACTACGGATACTTTAAGAATAGTGTCCTTATGTTTAATGTGATCTCATGATTAAGTCATACTTGATACATTAAACGGACAAGCTATTCTAGGGACTTTATTAATCAAACATAATAAAGAAAAAACCTTTTATTAATTAATAAATAATTCGATACAAGTACCAAAAGTATTGGCCTCTAGGGCTTACACCAACAATCTCCCACTAGCACTAGAGTCAATCAGACATAACCCTAATGCCCATTGATCTAGTATGGCCATCATGATTCTGCTGCGCAAGAGGCTTTGTTAGTGGGTCAGCAATATTGTCAAGTGTAGGTACTCTACATATTTTCACATCTCCTATATCTATTATCTCTCGAATGAGGTGATAACGCCTAAGTATGTGTTTGGACCGTTGGTGAGATCTAGGCTCCTTAGCTTATGCGATAGCACCATTGTTATCACAATATAGACCAATGGGATCCACAATGCTATGAACTATGTCAAGTTCACTAATGAACTTTTGGACCCAAACAGCTTCCTTTGCTGCACTTGAGGCAGCAATATACTCGGCCTCGGTTGTAGAATCAGCAACTGTATCTTGCTTTGAACTTTTCCAGCTCACAGCGCCACCGTTTAAGCAAAACACATAACCAGATTGCGATCTAAAGTCATCCTTATCTGTCTGGAAGCTAGCGTTGGTGTATCCAATTACAGCCAACTCTTCCTGACCTCCATATATCAAGAATGAGTCCTTAGTCCTTCTCAAGTACTTAAGGATATTCTTGACAGCTACCCAATGGTCATCACCAGGATCAGATTGGTACCTACTCGTTGCACTTAAAGCATACGAGACATCTGGTCGAGTACATAACATGGCATACATGATAGATCCTATTGCAGATGCATATGGAATCTTATTCATGCGATCCCTTTCTTCCTTAGTTGAAGGGGATTATGTTTTTGATAGACACAGACCATGTTGCATAGGTATGAATCCTTTCTTGGAATCATGCATATTAAAGCGTCTCAACACTTTGTCTATGTATGTACTCTGACTTAGGCCAAGCAGTTTTTGTGATCTATCTCTATAGATTATGATTCCTAATATATAGGCTGCTTCACCTAGGTCCTTCATAGAAAAGCATTTCCCCAACCAAGACTTTACTTGTTGCAGGGTAGGGACATCGTTTCCAATGAGTAATATGTCATCTACATATAATACCAGGAAAACGATCATGCTCCCACTAACCTTCTTGTAGACACAAGGCTCATCTTCATTTTTGATGAATCCATATTGTTTTACCGTTTCATCAAAACGAAGATTCCAGCTTTTGGAAGCTTGCTTCAATCCATAGATTGATCTTTGTAGCTTACATATCTTTTGGGCTTCTTCTGGTATGTCAAATCCTTCAGGTTGTGTCATGTACACATCCTCAAGAAGATTCCCATTAAGGAGATCAGTTTTGACATCCATCTGCCATATTTCATAATCATGATATGCAGCGATAGCAAGTAAAATCCGAACAGATTTAAGCATTGCAACTGGTGAAAAGGTTTCATCATAGTCAACCCCATGAATTTCTTTATATCCTTTTGCAACCAGTCTTGCCTTATAGGTATGTACCTTACCATCCATGTCAGTCTTCTTTTTGAAGACCCATTTGCATCCTACATGGTTAACTCCTACAGGAGGCTCTACCGAGATCCAAACTTGGTTTGTGTACATGGAATCCATTTCAGATTTCATGGCTTCTAGCCACTTCTCAGACTCGGGACCAGTTATGGCCTCTTGGTAGGTCACAGACTCATCTTGATCCATGAGTAATACATCACCTTGATCTGTTATGAGATATCCATATCTCTCAGGTAAGTGACGTATCCTGCTTGACCTACGATGGTCTTGTTCTACTTGAGCAGGTTGCTCTTCCACAACTACTTGTGTTTCCTGCTCTAATTCCTGCATAGGTGTATCGATGCTTTGTGATTCTTGAATTTCTTCAAGTTCTACTTTCCTCCCACTGATTCCTTTGGAAATAAAATCCTTTTCTAGGAAAACTCCAATTCGAGCGACAAACACTTTGCCCTCTGAAGGATTGTAGAAGTGATACCCTCTTGTTTCTTTAGGATACCCCACAAATAAGCATTTGTCAGATTTGGGCTTAAGCTTAGTTGAAATTTGTCATTTCACATAAACTTCGCAACCCCAAATCTTCATGTAAGACATATGTGGTTTCTTACCACTCCATATCTCATATGGTGTCTTTTCAACCTTTTTGGATGGAACATGGTTAATTGTGTAAGCTGCTGTCAACAATGCATGTCCCCAAAAGGAGTTTGGAAGATCGGCGTGACTCATCATGGATCGGACCATGTCCAACAGGATTCGATTTCTTCTCTTAGATACACCATTCCATTGGGGTGTTCCAGGAGGAGTAAGTTGGGATAGGATCCCACACTCTTTCAGATGGTCATCAAACTCTAGGCTTAAATACTCACCACCTCGATCTGATCGAAGAGTTTTAATATTCTTACCTAGTTGGTTTTGTACTTCATTCTTGAATTCCTTGAACTTTTCAAAGGACTCTGATTTGTGTTTCATTAAATACACATAACCATATCTACTGAAATCATCAGTGAATGTGATGAAGTACTGAAAACCTCATCTGGCTGGTATGTTCAGTGGTCCACATACATCAGTATGTATGAGGGCCAAAAGATCATTAGCTCTTTCACCTTTTCTTGTGAATGGAGACTTTGTCATCTTTCCAATTAAACAAGATCTGCATGTCTCATATGATTCATAATCAAAAGAGTCCAAGAGTCCATCTTTATGGAGTTTGGAAATGCACTTCTCATTTATGTGGCCTAATCGATAATGCCAAAGGTAAGTTGGATTTAACTCATTAGATTTCATCCTTTTAGTATTAATGTTATAAATAGGCATTTCAAGATCAAGGATATATAGTCCATTGTTCATTTGTGCAGTAGCATAGAATATATCATTCAAATAAATTGAACAACAATTGTTCTTTATTATAAATGAAAAACCAAACTTGTCCAAACAAGAAACGGAAATAATATTCCTGCTAATTGCAGGTACATAATAACAGTTCTCTAACTGAATTATTAAACCACTAGGTAAAGTCAATACATAAGTTCCTACGGCTAAGGCAGCAACCTTTGCTCCATTGCCAACTCGTAGGTCGACTTCACCTTTTGCCAAATCTCTACTCCTTTTTAGTCCATGCACATTTGTACAAATGTGAGAACCGCATCCAGTATCTAATACCCATGATGCAGAAGTAGATAAATTAATTTCAATAACAAAAATACCTGAAGTTGGAGTCTCTACTCCATTCTTCTTATCTTCCAGGTACTTTGGGCAGTTCCTCTTCCAGTGTCCGGTCTTACCGCAATGGAAGCAGGTGCCTTCTTTTGCTATGCCTCCACTAGGCTTTAAAGCAGCAATAGTGGGTTTGGGTTTGACAACTTCCTTGTCTTTCCCTTTATCATGTTTGAGGACAATCCTCATGTTTCGGTACCAATCCAGAAAATTTGTCCCAGACAATTTTTCCTTGTCAAGGATCGATCGCAAGATGTCGTTAGAGGTGTTTGTTGTCATGGTAATCTACATAAGGATTAATGAAAATATAAGTATCATTGACATATTTAATTAGGCCTTTAATTAAATATGCTCCCACTATTTTACTCAAAACAAATGACCCTCATCATTTGATTCAGAAAATCCCGTTGGAAGATTTTCTAGTGGGTCGAGATCCATATTTCACTTCGTTCTAAGTCCGCGTAGGCGGATTACACAAAACTAGGTTATTTAGGTAGGAACTCATTCCAATTGTATCTCATACAATTCTCGAAAATTTCAGTTGGGTGAATAACTCCTTATTCCAATCCATCATATGGATCATTACCAACTCTTACTTCTAAACATATATAATATTATTATAATTAAGTTTGACCCATTGTTTTAGCAGTTGGATATTACAATTATCCCATCGCACCTTACCAATATATAAAATGCACCTCGCGTAGGCGAAACCTATATTGTCCGATACTAGTCTTGATGAGTGCTAAAACTTGGAAAACAAACATATATAATATTATTATAATTTGTTTAGTTAAGTTTGACCCATTGTTTTAACAGTTGGATATTACAATTATCCCATCGCACCTTACTAATATAAAACATGCACCTCGCGTAGGCAAAACCTACATTATCCGATACTAGTCTTGATGAGTGTTAAAACTTGGAAAGCATAAACTTAATATTTAATTTGAGGGAATTGCAATTTTTCTGATCTCACCGGCTTATTTATCATATAAATCGCCTCTCACATGCATCAACATACATTCACATGCATCAACATACATACATACACAATGAAACAGTTATGGCCCCTAGCGCAATTGTTCTCCCAAGTCAATGAGAGAACCTAAGTTAACCTAACAACGATCTAAGCTTCTCCAAGCAAGATCTTCAAGGTTGTCCTCCTTTGGCACTGACTTCTTTGCTTTCTTCATATCATTACATTACATAAAAGAAACTCGTTTTACATACGAGGGAGTGAGATGAGAAAAGAAGTTACATTGAGAGATTAAAAGAGAGGCACGACACGCAGGTCGTATTTTAAAAACCAAACAAAAATAAAGGAAAACTAAGGCCATAACCGATCACCACAAGACAATAATAAACACATTATTATTATTATTATCAATTTTAATTCTTTTAATTAATTAAAACCAAATTAAATTTCGACGATCGATCACACTACGCAGAGTTAGTCGGAGGTCCGCTGCCCGGTCAGCGAACGGTGGTTCCGCTGACCGTTCAGTGGACGGGGGTCAAGGGGGCAGCGCCCCTTGCGGGGTTGAAGGGGCAGCGCCTCTGGCCGAAATTTTTAATGAACAATTCATTTAAAATCGACGTCGCTTTTCGCATCAACACTTGATACTTTAAAGCACTGAGTTAGTCGAACGGGTGAATTTTGTCTTGCGTTAACTGGTTAACCATATGCGTTAACCGGTTAACACTGTTTGAAATCTGCTCAAAAATTGTTTTCTGCCTTGCGTTAACCGGTTAACACTGTTTGAAAATCTCTTGGAAAACTGTTTCCTGTCTTGCGTTAACCGGTTAACCAAATGCGTTAACCGGTTAACACTGTTTGAAAAACTTAAAAAAATTATTTCGTATTGCGTTAACCGGTTAACCGTATGCGTTAACCGGTTAACACTGTTCCAAAAAGTGTTTAGAAAGCACAACTCTTGTGCAGTCACAACCCCAATCGTATAACTCTCTGACAACACAACCCTTGTGCAGTCACTAACCCTGATGCACCAATTTCAGACCGTCAAACACATCTCGATTGTTGATTCAGTATGATTGATCAACACGTCATTGCTTCACCATACTAATGTCGGATCAAGAAGCAAACGACCATTGATCGCTCAAAGGAAAATAACCATTGAGTGTTTGAATGAACGAAACGAGAACACTATATCATATATAATGTATTTTGCATCAGGATTACATATATCATATATATAACTTGATCGATCTCAATTTAATCTTTGATTCATTCTATTTTAATCGTATTAATACAGAAAATAAATAGTTATCAGATTCATGGTTTCATAAGTGGCTCTGATACCACTGAAGGAGAATTGCCATCCAAGGCGCAGCGGAATTTAAAAATTTCTCCATTTAGTGATCCTTACGAATGGGCATGATCAGTGATAGAATCGTTACCTCTTATGGTGATTCAAACCTTTGGTGCAGATCTCTTGTAACGATCAAAACCTTGGATACAAATCCACGGAGCGATCACGAACGTTGAACGATGACAACGTCTCTACTCAGTCCACACGAACGGGTTCCTTCAATCTCAGTGCTAGATGGTACGAATGAAGGCTTTGAGTGAGAGAGAGAGAGGGAAACGAAATTCCAAGTCTTCACTTGAGTGACAATGCTTCTACCCAAGGGTTCTATTTATAGAACCACATGTGTGGGCTTCAAGCTAAAAAGCCCACTTAAGTGTATTTTGGCCCATATCTTATAATATGCCCAAAATCACTTAAGTGTGTGGTACCTTACCATATTTCGTATTCCACTTAAGTGCATTGTACCTTACGGTGTTCCTTAGTTACTCTATTTCTCATCAATCCGTCCTTTGTGTGTGACCCTATAGGTTTTCGCGACGTTGGCAATTATATTAAATCACACATTTAACATAATAAACAGTGAGCGGTATCTAGCAACACATCACTGCTACCCAAGTCACGAAAATGTCATGTGATCTGACAAGTCCTTCTGTGATAATAATTATGTGTATAATTACCCCTTTGCCCTTATGTCTATATTGAACACAAGGTATAGACCGTGTCATCCTTGTCCAGTTCAATATTGGGCCCATAGACATTTATCCTGTTACGCAGGATGGGCAAATTCCATCTAGGTCACTCATGTCCCTCAGCATGCTTCGTGGAGTACCCATCAACTGTCTTTATGGTTATCCAGTTACGGACAAAGTTGGATCAACAATAAAGCACTTGACTCTACATCTAGGATTCATAGTGGTTTCAGGTCGAAGAGTGGTATACACCATTATCACCATGAGAATAACTTATGGCACTTTGCATAACTTTCTATATAGTATTCTCATAGCGGGTCAATCCGGTATAAATATTACTCTTAATATTCATACCTATATTTAAGACTTGATAACTCTTTATCCATGATCCATGAGATGTGATCATCAGTCTACAAACATAATAGTCTTAATGCTTTAATGTTATCCCACTTCACAATAAAGCTCGACTACGGATACTTTAAGAATAGTGTCCTTATGTTTAATGTGGTCTCATGATTAAGTCATACTTGATACATTAAACGGACAAGCTATTCTAGGGACTTTATTAATCAAACATAATAAAGAAAAAGCCTTTTATTAATTAATAAATAATTCGATACAAGTACCAAAAGTATTGGCCTATAGGGCTTACACCAACAGTAATCGCTTAGTTATTGTAATGATATTTTAATTATTTTAGTTGTTTGTGTTGTTGTTTATGTAATGGTATTTCCTCACAAACTTATAATATGAAATAAATTTTGTTTTTTTATATGATGCAACAGAGGTACATGTGAATTTATCTTGTTGTCCTCATTCCAACACTAAGACAGTTAGTGCTATTGTGATCTGGCTGACGATATGAACTACATAATCTAACCATTTTGTTCATCGTATCCATTTCGGTTCGAATACGGGTGCGGTTTAGGCGACCATTTTTCTTCCTTCGCATAACTTCGTTATGTCAGACAATGTTCCTTTGATATTCTGACAAGTAATCCTCTTTTACCACTACGGAAAAACTAATTTTGTAAACATTTGTTAGGCTAGTGACTTTGTAAATGTGAGATAATAAGTATGATGGATCCCTTCGAACCTTTAAACATGCCGCAATGACATGGGAGCAGGACGTACGAAAGGCTTGGAACTTTTCGTAGTCGCATAAACCTTTATCTATTTCGACTCTATATTGTCTCATCGTCATGCCCTTATTGTAATTCATGGATTCAACAACACTATACCAACCTTTAGTACGGTCAAACATCGTGACCACGTGTGTGTTTGCTTTTGCAGCTTCGTGTCTAATGAATTTCATTGAAGCATCACTGAACAGCTGCCCGGATTGCAACATTGAACTCCATTTGGAACGTCTGGTCTCAAACAACGCCCCTAACCTAAAATATGTTGCTTGCACCAAAGCGATTATAAGTAGGTTTCAGATGCCTTTGAAATATCAACTCTGAAATCAACTAATAGTTTCATGTGAAACTTTTTAATGGCTTTTACACAATCGGCTGATCACGCAATTCATCTACAAAGACAAGACAATGCAATAAAAAAAATCCATGTAGAAACAAGATAATACAATGCATGCACCTGGTAGAATCTCTGCACACACAAAGCATGCGCATGCATAAAAGGAATCTCACAAGAATCGTTGCCCTAATAGTCCAAAGCAGACGCCCATTCCAATGGCACATAAAGCAACCTAGGCGGCCATGCCTTTGACGCATCCTCATTGCATGGTAAAAAACATATGCATGCGCCAGTAGCCTTGACGCACGTGACCATGCATGTGATAAAAGCACGCATTCACCTAAGACTATGGCGCCTAAGACAAGCATGTGCCTAAGGCTATGACGCCTACTCTCTTATCCCATGCATGCATTCAATCACATGTTGCGTAGCTATTCAACATATTCAAGACTTTTTCATCTATAAATAGGGCATCAACTTACAACATCTAATCATCTGCAACACTAACAATCAATTTCTGCAACACTAACAATCAATCTCTGCAACACTCCATCTCTACCACACTCAACCTCCGCAACACTCAACCTCTACAACATTATGTCTCTGTTGACTATGGGTGATGAACACAGAGGAACAATCGACAACATCTCGACATTTGTATCTTATTACTCTCTTTTTACTTATTTCGTATATATTTCTTATCTGTGTTTTTATTATATATTACTTCTTATTTTATTTCTTACTTATGTTTTATTAGGACCTAAAGCGATTTCGATGCCGTGTACATGAATATGTACCCCACGATCCTTTGATAGAACCATATATTAGAGGATGTGATTTTGGAAATCTCCTAAATATAGTCTCGTACTCGGTTGACTACAAATTTATTCTTGCTTTATTGGAGAGATGGAGACCCGAGACCCACACATTTCACATTCCTTTCAGCGAGTGTACCATCACACTTGAGGACATCTGCATGTTGTTGGGTCTACGTATAGATGGTAAGGCCGTGAATGGTAGAGTTAACCAGGACAACTCTATCTGCAATGAATTATTGGATGCCCATTTGTGTGATGACCAAGCTGAGGGAGAGTCATCCAATCAAGCTAGGGGCGAGGTATAAATTTAAATATCTCAAACAATATTATGCGAGTATAATATTGTTCGAAGAATCAACCGAGTACGAAAAAATAATTAAAGCTCGGTGTTATATTATGATTTTATTTGGTAATTTTTTATTTCCAGAAAGTACTGGTAATACGGTAAATATTATGTATTTACCGTTGTTACGCAACATTAATAAGGTAAGCACATATGGTTGAAGTTCAACTGTATTGACCCATCTATATAATGCAATGTGTAAAAATGCCAAAAAAAATACTTGTACTTTTTATTCATGTGCGTATTTGCTACAAGCATGAGGTTGGTCAAGAATGCCGTCACTCGCCTCGGTAAACGAGAAGCCATTCATATTCTCGTTTGCAACAAAGTAAGTTTAAAAATTTACCATATAATTAATTAGACTTTATATTACTATTAACTGTACATAATATTTTTCAATTGTTTATGATCTAGGTGGTCAGTTAGAGGGATGAACTACAATAAGTGTCTGAAATACGCTATAGTAGTCTATCGTAATCTATTAGATCACATTGCACCAGACAATGTAATACTCTTACACAACTCTATTTTAATTTAAACATACTTATCAAACTATTTATCATCTAATCGTGTTGTATTATTGTACAGTTTATCTGGAGGCCATATCTGGGTCTTGATCATTAGGTTAACCATGATGCTGCTGCAGTTTGGACATCAAAGACGCAAATTATACAGTTCACTACTGTGGAGATACACCAGAATGACCGGGTAAATTGTAGTTCGGCATGCAGCAACAAATTCTAGAACCTCCGACGTGTTTGAGAGATTGGCATAAAAAAAGAGTCGATGCCTAATGGGATTATTCCGACTGGAGAGACTTCGCAGAAGAGATGTGTCATTATTGGAGGAATCGACGACAACACATCTTGAACGAATCAGTCATACATGGTGCTAAACCAACTCAACAATATATGGCATGATTTAGGTCGGTTACAACACAATAATTTCTGTCTGAGCCACATTATTTGATTGATCCACACCAACTAGCTTCGTCATCATATGCCAAACAACAAGTCCTCATCCAACACCAATGTCAAACCACCAAAACCCAATAACCAACCTCACACCATCACCTTACCACATGCACCTAACAACCAAACACCAAATTTCGTAACTCATTCATGTCACCACCCAACAACCAAACACCCAACCTCGCAATCCATTCATGCCACCCACCAACCACACAACCAAGAATCGAACCCTACCCACCAACAACCATACGCATCAACCGCAACCATCTATATCAGATGATTCATATGAGTCACTTTCTCGTAGCCCTCCACCAATGACCACCCAAGCATTCCATCACCAAAACACCCAACCATTGTTTAAGTATAGTACACCCCATGAACCATTGATTCATTTCCAAAACGATTCAATGTCCCAATTCGGGCAACTATATCGTCCATAATCCGTCCAACCACATCGACCCAACTACGATAGCATGGGCACCGAACTACATTACGGAAGCGCCGTTGGCCAGAGCTCCCCCAACTATTGGGAACAAATGATGACACATCTATCAAATACCGCTGGAACTTCCGCTAGACCTTCACACCAACCATCATTGGATCAAGTTAGCACACAAAAATCCAAACATCTCAGAAAAATCGTGGGAGGCCTCGAAGACAAACTAACGCACCTGAATGTGGAACATGGAGACGTTTCGATCGGACCGGTCATTGAATTTTTGTCAATCCCATGTAACTTTTATTATATCATGAATAAATTTTTTATAACATTCTATTTAATTATTTATTAAATATACAATAAAAAAATTAATATTAAGGTGTATGCGCCAGATCAACTGACGCATACACCAAGGCCCATGCATAGGCGCCATGGTTGCTGGCGCCTCTATACAATGCTTTTAAATCATGCGTCAACACCACTGAGTCTCCTCTTGATTTCAAATGGATGCGCTAGTTGATTTGACGCATCTGTTCTGAAAGGGGTTATTCCGATGATTTTTTTAAAATATTGATTACTTTAGAAATTATTTTGAAAAAAGTGATTATTTCAATTTTTTTATTTTATTTTTAAATTTCAACTATTTTAGCCATTAATCTAACATCTTTTCTCCATAAATTTGTGAGTGAGTGAGGAACATATAAAAGGAAAAAATATATTCAAAATCTGATTATTAATAGTATTTTTTTTTAAAATTTTGGAAATCAATCTTAAACAGAGTTTAATTTTCTTGATAAGAGGGGTTTAAACCTGAGGCGCGAATCACGATTCTACTCATTTCCAGTGTTTTTGCAGAACAGAACTGTAACTGTGGAGTAAAGAGTTAGCGGTAGCAGAACATGGAGCAACAGAACGAAGAAGCAGTTATAGCGACGGCGATGAATCAAGCCGAAGACGACGAGTACGATTCCAAGGAGAAAGTTCTCAAAAAGTACTTCCTTCAAGAATGGAACACCGTCAAAGCATTCATCGACGACACCGTTTCCAATGGCCGCGTCTCCAATCTTCCATCTGCTTACAATATCAGATCCATTGTATTCTACTAACCTAAAACTCTTTCTCTCTGTTTATCGATTTCGATTTGCGTACAGTTATTTTGTTCATAAACTTCGATCATGATTTTTGTTTGATTTTTGTTTGCAGATGGATAAGTATAAAGAGCAAGGTCAACTTCTAGAGCCTTACCTAGAAAGCATAGTTCCGCCATTGATGAACATTATTCGTTCACGAACAATCGAACTCGGTGTAGTTACGGATGAAATTCTGGAAATAGTAAATCCAATATGCATAGTTGTGCATTCGTTAGTCCATGTTTGTGGTTACAAATCAGTGATTAGATTCTTTCCTCATCAAGTTTCTGATCTGGAACTTGCGGTATCTCTACTTGAAAAGTGTCATCCGACGTATTCAATTTCATCGCAGAGAGATGAAAGCACGGGTGAAAATGAAGCGAAATGTGTGATGTTGTTGTGGCTTTATATACTTGTGCTGGTTCCTTTTGATATATCCAGTGTTGATACTAGCATTGCAAGTAGTGATAATCTAAGTGAGTTTGAGATTGTACCTCTTGTGTTGAGGATAATAGGGTTCTGTAAGGATTATCTCTCAACTGCCGGGCCTATGAATTCTATGGCTGGACTAGTGCTCTCGAGGCTACTTACTCGTCCAGATATGCCGAAAGCCTTTAATAGGTTTATTTAATTACTTTTATAGCTTATTTAGAAGTTGTTTGGAAGAGTTGATTTGAATTTATTAGTAGTATAACTACAATTTGTTTCAAAGAGTTTACTAGAGTAACCTACGACATGTCTGGAAGCTCTCTAAGATAGCATATATAAAAGTTTACAGGGAGTTCATTTTGTGCTGGTGTCCCTCTTCTTTTGATTGTACAAATAGCTTATACATAGGCTTTCAAATGATTAATGCTCAAATCTCAATTGAGTTTTTTATTCTAACACCCTCTTAACGTTAGCTCAAGCTTTATATATGCTTGCCCTAACTGATTGTGTCACGGTGTATGGATAGTTTTCATTTTGATTAAAGCTTAGCTCAAATCATTAATTGATTATTGGCTTTTTTGCTCATGTTTATAAATATAAGAAAAGTTCTTATTAAATATCTTAAATAGTTTGTTTTAATTGGTACTAGTTCGCAAATCACAGCAGTCATGTGCTATCACTTTTAGGCATGTTTGGGCTTGTATTCATGCCCGCATTTGTGTTGCATAGAAGCTATTGTTTCACTAACCGTCATGCTAAAAACTAGAAACTGAATCACCCTACGGTTGCTGGATACACTGACTTTTCTCTTTGCTTCAGCTTTGTCGAGTGGACACATGAGGTCATGACTTCTGTAACTTCAGATGTACTCCAGCATTTCGAAGTGCTCGGTACCATTGAAGCACTGGCTGCTATTTTCAAGGTTTGAACTTTCATTTGCACCACCTGGTCCAAGTGTTTTTCACCATTGTTTATGTTATAATTTCTACAAAACTCTGTTGAGGGAGAGATGAAACATATGGATAATTCATGTTATTTAATGATAATTCATGTTATTTAATGATAATTCATGATTGCTTCATTATTATGTTACTTTATTTCTGGGATCTTATCTCGTTAGCAACTGTATTCACTGGCCTTAATTTCAATTTCAAATTTTCCGGTCTCCTAAATATTACCGCTGTTTGAATTTCTGTTTGGCTTATTATTATTGCAGCTGCCTTGTTGAGTTATTGTTCTAAAGATACTCACCTGTTTGACTTATCTATCAGATCTCTAAGTATTTTTCTCGCCATGTTTAATGGAGTTTGGTCTATATATTTTTGTTAGCTTCTTTTTTATTCAAATTGATCATTTGTAACAAGCTTTAATCTTCGTAAAATTAACATTGAGGGGGAGTATTAGAATATCAATAAATGTTACCTTATGTTTAGGGGTCTTATTTGTCCGGAACCTTATCTTAATTTTAGGACTTTTATCTTATCTTTATGAAGTTATTTGTTCCTTGCTTTAAATTTAACTAGGATTAGGAATCTATTATTAGTATAAATAATACTATTGGGTAGGATTTTATTTTGCATCCTTAATGTCCTATTATTCTGAGTTATTTTTTCTTTTTCTTTCTTTTCTCCTTCCTAACTTAAAACTGATAGTGTTACATATGGATAATTAATACCCCTTCCGTTTCAAAATGGGTGTCGTCTAAGGTTTTTTTACCCACAAATAAAGTTGTAAAAAAAACACCACTTTTACGAAACTAACCCTATTAACCATAGGTGTGTTCTTCCCATCACAAATACCAAGTGAAATGTGATTTGTACATAGTAATATTTAGGCGGTAGAATTGAAAAAATGAATTAATGACACCTTGAAAAGTGATAGTGACATTCATTTTGACACATTGTGAAACGGAGGGAGTGGGAGGTTTTCATGCAAATAGATACAAACTAAGAATGAGTCAAACTTTATGGTTCAATTTGATTGAATGTTTCAGGTAGCTCTCGGAGACAAGTCATCACATTTAGCTCTGTTAAATATTCACTCAGCAATCGTAACTAAAAAATTGTCTGTTGCCTTTAACGATTCTAACTGTTACAAACATAAATCTATAAGCAGGCAGGCAGTCGGAATCTCTTGCTTGATGTAATTCCTGTTGTTTGGAATGACACATCATTGTTGTACAAGTCCTCAATTGCGGCTGGAAATCCATTGCTCCGCAAGAATCTGATAAAGTTAACCCAAAGGATTGGGCTTGCTTCCCTTCCTCATCGTTTACCCTCATGGCGTTATACGGTTAGCTTTTCTGTAATTCAAGTTTGATGGGATCTTATATCTTGTTTGAAGACACTTTTTTGTGTACCTAATTGCAAGTATAATTGTCCATGTTTTGTTTGTTTCTACTTTGAGCTGGCATTTAAATCACAAGCAATAATTAGCTATAGTTATATGCATTATCCAGAAATGCTTGTTATGGCAACAAAATAATTAATGCTTCTACTGCAAGTCAAGAACTTGATGTAGAACTTAAACAAAACTTGGTGGATGATTTTGGAGAGATTATTGATATTGGAAATGTGAAGAGTTGAACTCAAATATCCCTTCAGCAATTTGTCCATGGCCGTGCTTTATCCTCTTAAAAGTTTGAGCTACTATGAACGAAAGTATTTTTATCATGTTGGCTTGAGTCACTTAGTTGAACGAAAGTATTTTTATCATGTTGGCCTGAGTCACTTAGTTGAACTTAAAACTTAGTTGTTTGATTTGAGCCCTTAATAAAAGCTAACTGTCTCAGCAACATAAATTTTTACTCCATTGTTTGGTTCTCATTAGTCATCATCGCCGGTGCTACTTTTTTTTGATATATCCTAAGTGTTCTAAATAACGGGTAACTGATGTAATGGCATTATAGCTTACTTTTTAGGAGGACAGTTGGACATTATTTGGTGATTAATTATAAACAAATGTAGAAGCTTAATGTTTGCCTCCAGTTTTTGTCCCTTGACAATTCTATGCATACCATGCAGGGAAGAACCGCCAAACTAAATATTTCTTTGAATACATCCAGTAAAGCTAATCAGTCCAATTTGAGTGTGAACGACAATTACTCCAACTCAATTGAACTTACAGATGAGGCAGAAGATGAGGATATGGATGTTCCAGAAAATGTTGAAGAGATCATTGAGATTTTGTTAGCTGGTTTGAGGGATATGGTATGTCTAAAGGGTGAGATTCTTATTGTGAATTTTGCGTTTCACCTTAGTACTAAGTTGCTCAGGAGTCTCTGTCCATGTCAATGATGATACATCTGAAAGGAAATAGATAGCTTGGCTTCTCTGTAAATGGTTTGTATAAAAAAGTCTTGTAAGCTAATGAAAGCTGTAACTACTCTGCTGATGATGTTCATTTGTTATATGAACTGGCATGAGATGTGAAATAATGATGATATGTATGATGTTACTGAACCTACTAACAGGCTTAGTTAAACACTGTTGAATATAAAGGACTTATATATTACTCCAATGTTATCTAGCTCTGACTCTGACATGTTTGAGTTACCCAAATAGATAAGTCTATCACATAACATGTTTCCTCCTGATTTGGTTCTGTGTTGTAGGGCTTTATATTGTACCATTGCTGGTTTCCTTAGATCCTGACCATTCCTTTTGTGATTTGTTTAGTAGATTACGTTGGCTGTTGGGTGAAATAGCACTGCTCTATCAAAATAATTTGAAGGCTCTTAACTACATGATTTATTCAGATGCGTGGTTCTCTGACATAGTACTAGAGCCCTGATGACATAGTTTGAACCTTATGATTCTCTGACATACTACTGCCATATGATTATCTTTCAGTTTGATAAATTATTTTGTTTCAGTACAACTTTGGAAGAGTTTTCTGCATGTTCTTTGTATATTTCCAAAACCCAATCACATGTTCTTTGTAGAAGTGTTGTCAAATATTGGCCATGACAGATTTTCCTACATCACTCACAGCCAATTTCTGAAGGATGGCAGTGCCATGTCATTTTATGATGGATATGACCCGCTTAAAATAAATGATTTTTGGCTTTCTGCCATGATCAACCATCCACAATCGATAAGACTGAGTTGCAGCAACTGCCATTTATCCTCTGCGAGACAGTTGTCTCATTGTTACTCTCTCCATTCCTTTTTAAGTGTCATTTTTTTGACTTTTTACACATACTAATAAAGCTAATCAATATGTTACCTTTCAAACAATAATTATCGTTTTACTTATAATACCTTTAATTATTTATTTCGTTCATTTTACTTTTTTTTTCTTTCTCTCTCTAATAAATACTTAGGGATAATTTTGACAAAAATATCATTAATACTACCTTGAACTTCGCAAGTGACAATTAAAAAGGAACAAAAAAAATATCAAGAAAGTGACACTTAAAAAGGAACGGAGGGAGTGATCAATTACTCTATAATTAGACTCCCAACTGAACTAAACACCCAAAATCAATCCCCCTTTATTAAGTATTAATACATCCTTGATTTGCACCTCATTCCTTACCAGTTTTTCTTTCCTTTAGATTACCTGAATGCCAAAGGGGGTTTGTAGGAAATTTGATAAAGTGAACTGTCAAATGTGCTGATGACAGACACACCATTATTTATGATATATAGTTGTTTAAACATCTAGTGAATTCATCCAGAGCTACTTAAGCTGATCATGTTTCCTTCATCTAGTATAGTTTTCTTTCTCTTGCTAAATAAATCTTGGCATTGGATTGTAGGTTACTGTTGTACGTTGGTCTGCAGGGAAAGGTATTGGTCGCATAACTTCACATTTGACATCTTCCCTTTCTGAGGAGGTTTTATCCTCTGTTTTGGAGCTGTTTTCACCCGGTGAGGTATGGAACTTTTGTTTATACATGTTCCCGACCATCATAATTTACTAATTAAATTCACATTCACCTAGATTTGTACAAGTATTGCATTAGTTTTTCTCAAAGTAGTCAATCCCGGATAGTGGTGCGGAGCGGACAACCCCGAAAATGGGATAGTGGGATAGCTTATAGCGGGATGACCGCTATTTGATCATTTTTTTTGGAGAAATTACATATAAATAAACATATATTTAATATAATTAAACTAATAACTCAACCCAGTACAAAACTTAATAAAAAACACTCAAAATCCAACAAGTTTTAATTGAAAAAATAGAAGAACAAAGCAGAAAAAGAAAATAAGAGGGGAAGAAGCGATGGAGCAGAAAAAGAAAGAAACAGAAGGAAGAAACAGAGAAGAAAAAGAAACAGAGAAGAAGAAAAAAACCAACCTAAAAAGAATGAAACGATAGAGCAGAGGGAGGAGACAGCGGGTGAGAGAGGGAGGAACGGCGGAGGCAGAGGGAAGAACTAAGTGCAGAGAGAGATGAGGGAGGTTATGGATGAGTCTCAACTCAAATTTCATTGAAAAATCCAAAATTGCCCGAAAAACATTTTAAATTTAAGGTGTAATTTTGGTTTTTCTGAGGAGAAAAGGATAGCGGGCCAGAAACCGCTCCAGGCCGGGAACCACTCCGCTCCGCAATCCCGCTATAGTGTTCTGCACCGCTAAGGCTCTTCCCATGGCGGTTGACCTCCACTCTGCTCCGCTATAGCGAGATAGTGCTGCCATTGACTACTTGGGTTTTGCTATGTTAACTAGTCTGATGGGACTTGAAAAACCAATAAACCTCCTATTGGGAAGGCATTTTCCAAAAGAGGGTGTAGGATGTAGAACTCCGCCCATGTGGAAGCTATGTAGGGAGTTCTGTAGTTATTGAGTTGCGTAGCAGTTATTGTTTCTAATATATGATGTAAGTAAGGGTTAGTAGGGAGTAGGGGTGTGCATGGTTGGTTATTTTTAGAAACCAAACCATAACCATTTGGTTGTTTGGTCTTTGGAGAGTATTATCCGTAAGATTTTCATGAAGTGTCCTTGTTGATTTTGTGTAAAATTCTGTTTGAGTTTGATCACAGTAAGCCCAATTAAACATCAAATTTATTTGGTGCTATATCATTGCCCCCTTCCAGACTTCCATTTTTATAGCTAAAATTCAATGTTTTTTTCAGGGCGAAGGTTCATGGCATGGAGGCTGCTTAGCTTTGGCTGAACTTGCTCGTAGAGGCTTGCTCTTACCCGCTAGTCTTCCCAAAGTTGTTCCCGTTGTTCTGAAGGTGGTATTACAAACTATATCCTTAGGCTTATAAATGTAGGATTTGGGGCTTCAAAATATTTTGTTTTTCTGTTTATAATTATTTATTTGTTCAAAGTACTTTATTTATTTTGAACCCTATACCTAACACTAGGGAGATCATTGACATTTTTTTGAGCGATAAATGCTACATGGCAATGGAAATAATCAGCATATTTTTTATCAGGCACTGCATTACGATGTTCGAAGAGGTCCGTACAGTGTAGGGTCTAATGTGCGTGATGCTGCTGCATATGTATGCTGGGCATTTGGACGTGCATATTATCACTCAGATATGAGAAACATTTTAGAGGAGCTTGCTCCACACCTTTTAACAGTGGCATGCTATGACCGTGAGGTTCTTATATCTTTTATGCCCTTCGCACAACATGCTTTGTTTTAGAATGCTTTTGTAAATAGAATGTCTAACTGACCTGTGATAATTAGGTTAACTGCAGAAGAGCAGCAGCAGCTGCTTTTCAGGAGAATGTTGGAAGACAAGGGAATTATCCGCATGGCATTGACATCGTGAATACTGCAGATTATTTTTCACTTTCTTCTAGAGCTAACTCTTATCTTCATGTTGCCTTCTCCATTGCTCAATACGAAGGATACCTTATTCCATTTGTGAGCGACCTGCTGGATAGAAAAATTTGTCACTGGGTAAACTCCAATTAAATCTCTCTCCCTCTCTCTTGCCAATTATATTGCTACCATATTGACCTTAATTGCCCTTGCATTATGGATTTTTGGCACTTTCTGAATGAAGTTCGTATAGCATTCTGGCTGGTTTTATGGGTGCTGAATATGATAGAAGCTGAATAGGGTTTAGTCCTGTTGATATAAATGGAGGAAATGGAATACTTAAAATAATATACATTTGCATTGATGTGTCGGGTGTTGTTACAAAATACAAAATACAAATTCTTATTTATACTAATACCAGGCTTCTAATCCTAATTAAATAAGGAAATAAACCATGATTCATAAGCAAATATTGAAACTTATATGACAGTTTTAATCTAAGATACTGTACAATATTTTATGATAAATTAATGATGTGATCAGATGCTTTTCAAATCACCTATATAAATGGCATAAGTATTTCACAGTAGAAAATTTTCTTCGTAGATTTATTGCTTACTATTTTTTAAAAATCTTTCAGGTTTAAATGAATGAATGAACGAATTATTCATTATGTATGGCTTATCAGAGATATGTTGTTTCATTTTACCTCTCTATTTTATGAGCATTTAATTTGCCACCCCCCACTTATATTTGACACCCCATTTAGAGGAATTTTACCGTTATATCCTTGGATGATTCCGGAAATTTTAGAAATTTACAGGTTTTTACCGGAAATTTTGGAATTTACATTTTTTTATGCAAAATTAATGGAAAATTTAAAATTTGCGGAAGTTTGTGTTTTACAAGAAATTTTGAAATTTCCGGTATAAATGTGCGAATTTCCAGAAATGCGAAAAAATGCCTACTGGAAATTTGAAAATTTTGATTGTACTACCGGAAATTTCGTTTTTGATATGTTAGTAAGAGTAAAAATTTTAGAAGAAAAGTAAAATTTGGTCTGTAAATATTAGCAAAAACATTTTTGGAATTTTGAAATTAGGGAGGTGTCAGTTATAAGTGGGGGTGACAAGTTAATTCCTCCTTTATGTTTCTGATTTATACTCTTGACTTTTTGTTACCTTTTCTTATTTGGGCCTCCTGCATTAGCCGAAGCCCACTAGCTGCTGCTAGTTTTATATTGTTCCATTAGATCGAAGTTCATTTTGTTTCAGATCAGTTCAACTGATTACTATAGTTGCCACTTAATCTAACAGCATAAATGCTCTCCTCTACCAGTGCATTCATTATAACTAGAATATACAAACTCTTTTACAGATTTACTCTCAAACTTACTCTCACTTTCCTCGATTTTCTCGCCTTATGAATCTTAACACTGTACTGTGAGCTAATTTTTGATTTTGGGTGAAAGGATCACTTCCTTAACTCCTCTCATATCTGATAGCTCACACTGCATTTTTCCTAATGTGCCAATCACCTTTTTTTGCACCCGATCCCATTGAAGTACGTCGATACCTAGTTCCTGCGATGGACACAACAGATCAAAGGCATCGTTTGAGGTCACAAGCTACAACACTATGTCATTCTTTCCATTAATTTACCATGTTCTCTGTTTGAATCTGATGGTCAGGCTGAAACTGTTATACAGAGTTGCAACAGCATGACTCGTTAACAATTCGAGATTAATGAGTCATGCTGTTAAGATCAACGAATCATGCTGTTAAGATCAATGAATCAGTAGGAACGGTCTGATGAAGAAATGTTTCAGAAGCTGAGATCTGATCTATGTTCGATTACCAAGTCCAAAGAAAATAACAGCATATCAATGTTTCTCCTCTGAGTTTTCACAATTGCTTCCCTGCTTCTCCCTATTGGCGCTCCAGTTTCTTATCCTCCTGACAATTCGGGATCATTCTTGAAGCCTTACTTACCTGTACCATGTCGACAGGATTTATTTTATTTTTTTATTAACAATTATTTTTGGAGTTGTTTTAAAAAAATGGATTTTTTTTTATTTTCTAAAAAATATTAATTTTGAAATAGAAAACTAAAATCTTTTGTTCCAAACAAATTTTTCAAAAAGTAGGGCTTAAGCCTTCTAAAAAATAATAACATTAGGGGGTCATGGCCAATAAAATACTCGTGGAGGGCTTAATCAACCAACGGGGCCTGGTTATGTGGGGCTTTTTTGACACCTATACTCCCAACAGTTCCCTGGTAACAGAGAGGGGCCATTTTCCGGTGGAGGTTTTTAACTCTTAAGCCAACATGGCTAAATAGGGTGGTTTAACTTTTTAAGTTTGATTATTTTCAACTGTTTGTTACTTCTCAATCTCATGATTCCTTCTCATCTGACATACTTTTTCAGTATAACTTAATCTATATTCTGATGTTTACTAACAGTTTATGGTTATTTTGCTGCTTCCTGATATTCAATTTTCTCTATATATTTTGAGAGAATTGACTTGAAAATTACTTCTTCAGGATAAAAGCTTGCGAGAACTTTCTGCGGAGGCCCTTTCTTTACTTGTAAAATATGATCCTCCATATTTTGCGAGTGCTGTTATTGAAAAGCTAGTTCCTTGTACTCTTTCATCTGATTTGTGTAAGCGCCATGGTGCAACGTTGGCAACTGGGGAACTTGTTTTTGCTTTACATCAATGCGATTACGCACTACCCTCAGGTTATCGTTTCACAACTTTTGATTATGCTGTTTCCTGTTATTAATGGAAGTGAAACAATTTTATTCTATTAAATTTAAAACTATATAAAAAAAGCAAAAGAAGGGGCAGCTATTGTTGAATTTCATTTTCTTTATGTTGATTTATTTCTGTTATACAAGCCTTGCATGCTTAGTCTTTAATTTATGCATATGTTCTGAAATTGAAGAGATGATTTACAAGTACATAAACTATTCAGAATAGTGAGAATGCTATGTTCATTCTTTCTCTCTCCCCCTTACTTATCAGTAAAGCACTTAAGCTGCTGATTACTTATTGTGAGATATGTTACCCTTACAGCTCAGCAATAACTAACTCAATGTTAGTTATGCAAGCCGTTTGTTCACTTAGCATCTAGTAACTACTTTTGCCACGTCATAATAACTAACTCAATGTTAGTTATGATGAGGGTGTAGGATTAGGTACATAAGGGTGTAGGATTAGCATGTCTACCTTCACCGGTGCATTCACGACTCCTCTTTGTTCATCGCAACCATCCTCTTAAATCTTTGGTCTTCTCAAAGTAACATTTCAACCCAAAACATCTCGGAAAAACTCGATGAAAAGAACTTTCTAGTATGGCGACAACGAGTCAAACCAATGATCAATGTGCACAACCTTTGCAATCTTTCCTTTTATTTTCTGGAAATTCCTCCTCAGTACCTTGTGATAGAAGACCAAAACACATTTATTGAGAATCCAGCTTATCAACCTTGGACCACACAAAGATCAATGGCTGTTATCGTGGCTCCAATCGACTTTCTTAGACACAGTTATGACACACGTTGGATGTGTACGAAGACCAAAACACACATATTGAGAATCCAGCTTAACAACCTTGGACCACGCAAAGATCAATGGCTGTTATCGTGGCTCCAATCGACTTTCTTAGAACAATTATGACAAGTTGTTGGATGTGTACGCGCTCATCAACTATGAAATCACATTCATGCGCATTTTCACAACCAAACTTCGTGCGTGTGCTAGGCAATTGCGATTTGAACTACATGCTACAACTCTCGCTGATGGTTCCATGGAAGATTACCTCACATCACGAATCTCATGGATTCTTTCTTTTCAATTGGTGATCCCTTTCCTCCTTCACAGCTTTTTGATGTTACTGAGAGGTAATCCTCTTGTCTGGTTCTTCTATGTTTTCCTCACCCATCACTCCACCAAAAGATGTCTTATTTTATGAATATAGATCCCCTCATCTCCTTTTATTTGAACCATCCATCCAGTCACTTATGCCTAATACTCCCTCTTGTGTCACTAAGTCCCATTCCTGTCAGTTTCATTCCTCCCAATCTCAGGAATGATCCTCCTGTTCCTACTGCAATTCCATCCCCTCCACCAATCTCTCTCAGTCCTGCATGTTCTCAGACCACATCTTCGTCTTTCCTACCTCCCCTCTCTACCCTTGACTCCCGATATCACCTATATCCACCACCTTCCCATCTTTTACTTCCTCTCCTGCCATAGCTTCCACCCCGCCCTCATCTACTACTCACACACCCATATATTCTCCATAATCATCAAATATTTCATCCTAGGCAAATTAGGATAAAGACTGATACTCCTATACCAAAGATTCACCCCTCTGTATTTCTTACACATTATGAACCCAGAACCACCAAACAAGCCCTCCAACAACCTCATTGGCTTGCAGCCATGAAAATTGAATTTAATGCACTTATATCTAACCATACCTGGAACCCGTCCCTCTCCCTCGACGTAAGAAAGCTATTGGATGCAAATGAGTGTTTCACACTAAAGAAAATCCTGATGGCTCTGTGAACAAATTCAAGGCCAGTCTTGTTGCCAAAGGTTTCCATCAAACTTTCTTGAAACTTTTTCTTTGTCATCAAGCCCGTGACCATCAGACTTATCCTCTCTCTTGCTCTCATTTATGTCTGGTCCATCAAGCATCTGGATGTGAACAATACCTTTCTTAATGTGCTTTTTGGATGAAGATGCATGTAAGGACACACTTGCTAGTTTTCTATCCATTGACTCTACCTTGCCGTGTAAGCTAAATAAAGCTCTATATATGGTTTCAAACAGGCTCCTAGTAGATGGTTTGACAGGCTAAAATCCGACAAACTCTATATATCTGTTCATTTTCAATTCAAAGTCCTATTGCCTATCTCTTGGTGTATATGGATGGTGCCATCCTTACTGGAAATTCTTCAAGCCTCTTATACGTCATCACTGAAACTGCACAAACAATTTGCTCTCAAACAACTTGGTGAGCTTGACTACTTTCTTGGCATTGAAGTGAGAAAACAACCTTCTGGCTCTATTTTGCTCACTCAGACCAAATACATCACTGACCTCCTTCACAAAACCATGATGCATGACTCCAACTCCATATCCACACCTATGCCGGCCACCTTAAAGTTCTCCACAGTTGGCTCTCCTCCCTTTGACAACCCTACCCTACTCAGGTCAGTAGTTGGGGCCCTTCAATATGCTACAATTACTAGGCCTGAACTCAGCCCTGAACTCAGCTTTTAAGTAAATAAGGTTTGTCAGTTTATGGTTAACCCCCTGGAGTCTCACTGGCAAGCAGCAGTCAAAAGAATCTAAGATACCTCCACAGTACTCTTAATTATGTCCCTAAATTCTCCCAGCTGAAGCCAACAAACCTTTCTCCCTGCATGGTTACTGTGATGCAGACTGGGCTGCAGATCCTGATGATAGAAGGTCTACTTCTGGTAGTACAGTTTTCTCTGGTCCAAATTTTCTTTCATGGTGGTCAAGGAAACAAACTGTTGTGGCCAGATCCAGTGCAGAGGCTGAGTATAGGAGTCTGGTCCTCACCACTACAGAGATCTTGTGGCTCCAAACTCTTCTCAAAGAGTTGCAAACCCCCAGCAAGTTACCTATCATTTTCTATGATAATGAAAGTGTTGTGGCTATGGCATACAACCCTGTCTTCCATGCCAGAACCAGGCAGATGGAGATTGACCTATTTTTTGTCAGGGAAAACATTCTTGCCAAGCAACTGCAGGTTGTTCTTATTCCTGGTGCTAATTAGAATCTTGATATTCTTACCAAACCTTTCTCCTTTGACAATTTCCAAATTCAGAGTCAAGCTCAAAGTGGTTCCCATTTGTTCCCTAGTGAAACCACCTTGCCAAGCAATAACTAACTCAGTATTAGTTATTGCAGCTGTTTGTTCAGTTAGTATCTAGTAACTACTTGTGCCACATCATCATAAGGGTACAGGATTAGCATGTCTATGATGCTAATTCCTTGTGATTCAATTCATAGAATATACAATTGAGTTCTCCATGAATTTCTTTATTTTCTCTCTAATCCTTATCTTACTTTTAAATGATTATCATTTATTTCCAACGAAGTACTTTTTGGAAGAAACTTATGAAATAGTATTGTTGAAATAATTTGACTTCATTCCTTAACATAAGAAAATGAATAAAAACCTTGGACTGGGGAATTAAATACACGGCCTTGTAAATTGAAGATTAATATATACATAAAATTTTAGTCAAGTTTATCTTCCTAACCAACTGTCATGATAAAACATATCTTTATTGAAAATATGATGTTTGCTGAACTTTGTCATTTTTGAAAATGTCATTGACAGATAAACAGAAAACTCTTGCAAATGTTGTTCCTGCCATTGAGAAAGCACGTCTTTATCGTGGAAAGGGGGGAGAAATAATGCGCGCAGCTGTTTCTCGATTTATTGAATGCATCTCCCTATCTAAAGTGGCATTACCAGAAAAAATAAAGAAAAGCTTACTCGATACTCTAAATGAGAACTTGAGGCATCCTAATTCTCAGATACAGGTTCTATTCTATCCCTTTGACACTACCAATTTGCATAATTATTTAAATTTTGTCAATGCCGTTGCATATGCCATTTTTATTGGCCATTGTATATTTGACAAGTAAAATCCTCTTTTGATGTACAGAATGCCGCTGTTAAAGGCCTGAAACATTTCTTCTATGCATACTTGCGAGATTCAGATGATAAAAGCACTATTGTTTTGACAGAAAAGTATCTTAATATGCTGACTGATCCAAATGTAATGGTAAGGAGAGGATCTCCATTGGCCATAGGTGTTTTTCCTTACGAGTTATTGGCCAATCAATGGAGAAATGTGCTCTTGAAGCTTTGTGGCTGTTGTAAAATTGAGGTACTATAAGCACTTGCAAATGCTACATCTCTACTATCTCAGGTTCAATTGTTGTGTTACCCAAATGCTTTCCTATTGCAGAAAAACCCTAGAGAAAGAGATGCTGAAGCACGTGTAAATGCTGTCAAAGGGCTGGTATCAGTATGTGAAACATTAATTAGTGGAAAAGAGAATACGACAACCTCTTTCACCAAGAATGATTTTTCTCTGTATATTTTTATAAAGAATGAGGTGATGGGGAGTTTATTTAAAGCTCTTGATGACTATTCTCTTGATAGGAGAGGTGATGTAGGATCTTGGGTTCGTGCGGCTGCACTAGATGGCCTTGAAAGATGTACATATATGCTTTGTAAGATCGACAAGTCAGGTTGCTTGTCTGGAAAATCAGACGATAATGATGTTGGATCCTTAGCGAAACCTCTGGCTGGTAGCATGCTTAATAAAAATGCAGAGCTTTTATTATTCGACGAAGATCTTGCTACCAATTTAGTTGGAGGGATTTGTAAGCAAGCTGTGGAGAAATTAGATAAGTTGAGAGCAGCAGCAGCAAGCGTTCTCTACAGAATTTTGTACAACCAGATGATTTATATCCCATATATACCTTTCCGGGAAAAGTTAGAAGAAATAATTTCGAAGGAAGCAGATGCCGAATGGGCTGTAAGTTTATAGACTTTTCATCCTTTCTTGAGGTTGATAGTATAATCTTTTTATTGAGACAATGCTATTTTATTGCAGGTTCCTTCGTACACTTACCCGCGCTTCGTACAGCTACTTCAGTTTGGTTGTTATAGCAGAGATGTGCTATCAGGTTTAGTAATATCCGTTGGTGATTTGGCAGATACTGAGAAATCTTTGAAGAGGGTATCACTCTTGACACTGTTAGAGTATTTAGAAGGGATTGAATCTGAAGACCCTAATACAACTACATCCAGGGAGTATATGCTATCAGTTGATATTTTGTGGGTTCTCCAACAATACAGGAAAGACGACAGAGTCATCGTACCCACTTTAAAGGTATTGCCTTTCCTAAGAAGTGCTTTACATTCTTGCTTCGGTTAACTGAACATGCAAAAGACCTGGTTCTGTTTTATACCTATTTTTATCTTCTTTTTTTTTCTGGGTATGTTGGTACGAGGGGTTGGAAAACATTCTGTATGTTTTAGAGGCACTGGTTCCATGCTTTAAATCAACACCCACCATGCAAATCCATGGGTTGAACTTCTATAGCCACCCGTGACTCCCTCAGGTCGCCATCAACCACTGCTGTGACTCATCTATTGGTCATCAACCAGTTTTTAGGTCTGAACAGACCAGGCATCTGATCAATTTACAGGTTTTCCAATGTAACTGACTAGTCCAGTCTAGTTTTGACTGATGTGCCACTGCTAACCTAAAAGCTTTAAGCTGCACAAATGATTTTTCAAGATAAATAGTTCTATGTACCTTAGGAGGTTAGGATGTAACCTAAAGATTTACCTTCTACAGCCTTCATAAATTTGATATATTCAGTTAGCTACTTGGTAAGACTGGTCCATGTGTTGTAGTTGAAGAATCTGCATTCTAAAAATATCTTGTCATTTATATGTTTTGAGCACAGATTATCCTGGTCAGCACTCTCAACACCAATCATTAATTATTATTTTTAAATCAAATGTTAATTTATTTTCTTTTTGTTGTATGTAATACTTGCTGCGTGCCTCTTCTGTTATGAAATGAAAATCTATACATGTAATTAAATTTGCACTGAACATTATATGGAACTCTCATGTACTTATGAGCTTATGTTGTGTTCCAGGCCATTGAGAGTTTGCTCAGCAAAAAGATATTCCTTAATATGGAGGTTAGTCCTGCTTTTCTGTTTTGATTTTTATTTTATTTTTGATCTGTTATTAGTTTGTCTGATACTCCCTTTCTTCATGTTGCCAATTTCTGCATTAATTTGGTGGTCAAGAAAAATACCTCGGCCACAGCATGCTATTTATTTGTCTTCCATTTTTTTGTTCTTAAAGTACTAAATAGCCATTGTACAACAATCTCATTGCGATCATTGCATATTAAGAAAAAAAACCAAAACAGCAATAATATGAATATGATTATCATATTGAAATGTAGAGTTGTTCATGGGCAGCCATGAACTTGGTGCATTGCTTGATACGCTTTAAAATATTAATTTCCTTTTTTTTTTCTTTATCAATTATCATAATATAAAAGGGAAATATCCAAAATTGTAGTACCCAGAACAAAATTGAATGCCAGTTTTCTTCAGTAAATGAGTACTAATACTATATGTAATAAATAGCGCCAATTAAATCACCAAATAATTCTGTGTTAAATTATTTCATGATGCAGAATCGTATAAAGCTGAACTTGGACTAAGCACACATCTAGATACTCTTTAATTTCAACAACTATGTACAGAAGAGTAATAAGCGGCTAACTAGAGATTAGGAAT
This sequence comes from Lathyrus oleraceus, assembly GCF_024323335.1. NCBI lineage: Eukaryota > Viridiplantae > Streptophyta > Magnoliopsida > Fabales > Fabaceae > Lathyrus > Lathyrus oleraceus. Next base: position 500,785,374 of record NC_066584.1, read on the forward strand.
CGCAGAGAAAAAAAGGAAAGAAATAGTCCTGATATTCCAGAAGAGGGAATAGGAATACTGATAACAATGCTCAATGCTCTCTGTTATTTTATGTTCACGCTCTCTGTTTTGGGTTGCCATAATCACCACCCTATGTACATAATTCCCGGTGTCACCCAGATGACTCAAACTGTATGAGCCATTTTTACTGGTTTCATATATGAGATATGTGTTGTCTATTTATTGAACAAATTTGATATATGTTGTCATTTCAGGCTCAGACTCCAACTTTTTGTGCTGCTGTTTTGGATTCTCTGGCAATAGAACTAAAGGGATCAGCAAACTTCTCCAAGTTGTATGCTGGTATTGCAATACTTGGTTATATAGCTTCAGTTCCGGAACCAATCCATACAAGAGCCTTTTCTGAACTGCTTACTTTTCTTAGTCATCCTTACCCTAAGGTGATTCTCAATTATTCATCAACATGTGAATTATGATTTAGCACACATTTTTTGTTTTTTTTGCTTAAAAGCAATCACTTGCAAAGCAGATAGGGTCTTGCTCACAAGTTACTCTTCCTGCTCGCCTTTTGACTTCTCATACTTGAGTTTATTATATTTTATCTCTTGTTAAACAGATTCGAAAAGCCTCAGCTGAACAAGTCTACCTTGTCCTCCTGCAAAATGGGAATCTTGTGGCTGAAGACAAGATTGAGAAAGCACTTGAAATTATTTCTGAGACTTGCTGGGATGATGACATGGATTTAATAAAGCATCAAAGATTGGAATTCTTTGAGTTGGCTGGTTTGGAGGCGGGGCCATTGGACAAAAATAGTGATGGAACAACGACGAAAACGAGCACTAAGAAGCCTGAAAACTTGGATGAAAATGCATCATATTCCTCATTAGTTGAGTCATCTGGATTCTGATTTTTGTTGGTGAAATCCTAGGTTTAGCACGTGAGTGAATGTTTGACAAATTTTTAATCTTTGTTGGACTTGGTTTTGTAAAATTAAATTATTTAAGATTAAATTTAAAGTGAAGTGATTTATATTAAGATATTTGTACTCTAAAAGTAAGTTTGATATTAGACTTGGTATTTTTATTTTTATTTTTATATATTACACAAGAGCTATATTCTTCGCATGTAGTATAATCAAACAAGCATTTATATTTTAACTACTTTGATATGTAGCAGAAAATTCAAATACAAAAGACAGAAATAAAATAGTAATAAGGAATGAGAGCTTTATTAAGTATGATTAATGGCGACAAATACAGAAGTAAGAATAACAATCCCTAGATTTGACACATAGCTACACTCCTATTAGGAAGCTAAAGCTCCCTATACATTTTAAAATATTACTATTCTCTCCGTCTTATAAAAAGTGTCTTATTTGAATTTTTTCTGTCTCAAAATAATTGTCATTTTATAATATCAATGCAGTATTTATTATTATTTTTCCACTATCATACCCATATTTGTTACTTTTTACTTTATCCAACCATTTTTGTTAACTACAATTAATAGGGGTGTTTTAGTAAATGATATTAATTTTATCATCAAAATCAATATATCAAATCATTTCCTTGAGAACCGTGAATTGTTCATAAGACATTTTTTGAGACCAGAGGGAGTACTAAAATCCAAGATTCGTTTTACCCTCTCTCTTGGCCGCTTAAATTATGGAAAAACAACGGATCTCTCATTCTGGGACATGTCATCCATTAGTAATTAACTAGTCATTATTTTCTTTTTTTTTCCCTTTTAGAATATACTATTCCGGTCTGATTTATAAGTAAAAAAAACAAATTTTACTTTTATTAAGAAATATAGTTAAGTTAACATTTAATTTTTTTGATTTCATACGAGAGATAACACAATTATTAGTATATCCTTAATTAAATTGTCTTTCACTAATAATATTAAGTAATTAATGTAAAGATACTTTTGGAATAAAGACATTAAATGCACATAGATTTGTTGACATTTATTTATATTTAATGCCAAAAAAGTTTAAATTTTTTTGGTTATAAATAAGGTCGGAGGGAGTACCTTCCAAACCTTGGACCCATTTGACTCATGATGAATCAACTGCTCATGTGGCATTCCTGCAGTTGGCTGGGTCTTACCAATACCCCCTCCTTCTGCTGTGGCCTTGTCCTCAAAGCCAAATTTTGGAAATTGACTTTTGATCATAATCTCATCTTCCCATTTCTCTTCCTCCAAAGTTTTGCCCTTCCAATAAATTAAAATCTGTTTGATTTCTTCCCCTTGCTGTTTCACTTTCCTGGCTGCCAACACTCCTTCCGGTTCATACATTTCAATATGTTCTTCCAACTGGTCTAGTAGTTCTTCTTTCTCCTGATATCTCCCACAACCTTCTTCAATAAAGACACATGAAAAATAGGGTGCACTTTGGACCCCTATGGTAATTTTAATCTGTATGCAACTACATCTATCCTCTCTATAATAGGGTATGGGCCATACTACCTAGTAGTTAATTTGGCATTAATTATGGACACTACAAACTTCTGTCTATGTGCTCTAAGGTTGGCAAACACCCATTCTCCACACACAAAACTCATATCCACATGCCTCTTATCAGCTTGATTCTTCATTCTGACTTGCGCTCTTAGCAGTTAACTCTTCAACTGTCTTAAAGCCTCATCCCTGTCCAGCAAATCCCTATGCACAACTTCCACTATAGTTTCACCCAACAACCATCTTGTCAGTACAGGTGAGGGTCTCCTATATACTATCTCGAAAGGTGTCTTTTCTGTGGCGGCATGGAATGTGGTGTTAAACCAATACTTAGCCCAATGTATCCATAACATCCAAGTCTTAGGCTAGTCCGAAATGAAACACCTTAAATAGGTTTCTAGGCACCTATTTATTACCTCTGTCTGCCCATCTGATTCAGGGTGATATGCAATACTCATTTTGAGCTTCCTGCATTCTGAACAACTCCTTCCAAAAACTACTCATAAATATGGGATGTCTATCACTCAATATAGATAATGGTATTCCATGGAGCCTAATTATCTCTTTACAAAACACATCAACAACACTTCTTGCAGTATAAGGATGCCTAAGTGGTATAAAATGGGAATATTTAGATAACATATCTACCACTACCAAGATAGCTTCATACCCCTTTGACTTGGGCAAGCCTGTATGAAATCCAGGGCTGGAGTAGACCCCCTGGGGATGATGCCATATATTTCTTCCTCTGACAAATATCACAACCCTTCACAAACTCTTGAATGGTCCCTTTCATGCCTACCCAGTATACATTCGCAGCAAGCCTTCTGTAGGTTTTGTAAAAACCAGAGTGTCCTCCATGTGGGGAAGAATGAAATTCTTCTAGCAGTGTAGGTATTAATTCAAACTTGTTTGGAATTACCAACCTGCCCTCATATAGTAATACACCCTGTCTATACTCATATCCATGCCACAAATTGGGATCTTCCATCACTTCCCTTATTATTTTTTATAGCTTATCATCTTGCTTATTTTCTGCCTGCACTTGTTCTTCTTGAGTCCATTTCACATAAGAATTAATAATGTTTAACTCCAGCCCCTCATTAATTGGATAACGCGTATGCACCTTTGTTCAATCTCCCTTGTTTATACACAAACTCAAAATCATACCCCAATAGTTCGACATCCCAATTTTGCTGAACTGCATTCACCACTCTCTGTTGTAACAACTGTTTCAGACTCTTTTGGTCAGCAGATACTACAAACTTCCTCCCCAAAAGGTAGGGTCTCCAGTGTTGTATGTCTAGTACAACTGCCATCAACTCCTTTTGATAAGTAGATTTAACCAAATTCCTTGTTCCCAGGGCCTTGCTAAAATAGGTTATGGGTCTCTTGTCTTGCATCAAAATCGCTCCTACACCTCCTCCCGACGCATTACATTCAATCACAAAGTTTTTAGAAAACTCATGCAGAGCAAGAATAGGTGTTGTGGTGAGTTTTCCCTTCAAAGCTTCAAAAGATTATTGAGCTTCCTTTCCCCATTTGAAATTGTCCTTATTGGTAAGCTCAGTTAGCGACCTCACAATTTTTCCATAATCTTTTATAAACTTTCTATAGTACCCTGTGAGGCCTAAAAAACCTCTAACCCCATTGACATTCTTAGGAAGTGTCCACTTAATCACACTGGTCACTTTACTAGGGTCTACAACAACTCCTTATTCTGTTATTAAATTCCCCAAATACTCCACCGCCCTTTGGTCAAAGTCACACTTCTTTCTATTGTCTACTAGATTGTGGGTGGACAATAGACTCGAACACCTCTTTCAAATGCAACAAATGAGTTACCCATTCCTTTCTTTAGACGGGTATGTCATCAAAGAAAACCAAAAAAAACACATTGTTCATCAGACTTTGAAAAGTTAAGGGAGCATTCATGAGCCCAAAAGGCATCACAAGAAACTCATAATGTCCTTCATGCGTCCTAAATGCTGTCTTGTAGACATCAGATTCCTTCACTCTAACTTGATGGTAATCAGACTTTAAATCCAGTTTGGAATAAAACTTAGGTCCATTCAACTCATATAATTGTTGGTGTAAGCCCTAGAGACCAATACTTTTGGTACTTGTATCGAATTATTTATTAATAATAAAAGACTTTTTCTTTATTATGTTTGCTTAATAAAGTCCCTAGAATAGCTAATCCGTTTAATGTATCAAGTGTGACTTAATCATGAGATCACATTAAACATAAGGACACTATTCTTAAAGTATCCGTAGTCGAGCTTTATTGTGAAGTGGAATAACATTAAAGCATAAAGACTATTATGTATATAGACTGATGATCACATCTCATGGATCATGGATAAGGAGTTATCAAGTCTTAAACATAGGTATGAATATTAAGACTAATATTTATACTGGATTGACCCGCTATGAGAATACTATATAGAATGTTATGCAAAGTGTCATAAGTTATTCTCATGGTGATAATGGTGTATACCACCCTTCGACCTGAAATCACTATGGACCCTAGATGTAGAGTCGAGTGTCTTGTTGATAATCAAACGTTGTCCGTAATTGGATGACCATAAAGACAGTTTATGGGTACTTCACGAAGCATGCTAAGGGACATGAGTGACTTAGATGAAATTTTCCCATCCTGCGTAACAGGATAAATGTCTATGGGCCCAATATTGAACTGGACAAGGATGACACGGTTTATGCCTTGTGTTCAATATAGACATAAGGGCAAAAAGGTAATTGTACACATAAGTATTATCACAAAAGGATTTGTCAGATCACATGGCATTTTCGTGTCTTGGGTAGCAGTGATGTGTTGCTAGATACCGCTCACTGTTTATTATGTTAAATGCGTGATTTAATATAATTGCTGATGCCGCGAAAACCTACAGGGTCACACACAAAAGGACGGATTGATGAGAGATAGAGTAACTAAGGAACACCGTAAGGTATGGTGCACTTAAGTGAATTGTAGAACATCGTAAGGTATGATGTACTTAAGTAGAATACAAAATATGGTAAGGTACCCCACACTTAAGTGATTTTGGCATATTATAAGATATGGGCCACATACATTTAAATGGACTTTTTAGCTTGTAGCCCACACAAGTGGTTCTATAAATAGAACCCTTGTGCAGAAGCATTTATGAGCAGTTGCAATTTCATTTCTCTCTCTCTCTCTCTCTCTCCCTCTCTCTCTCACTCACTCAAAGCCTTCATTCGTAGCAGCTAGCACTGAGATTGAAGGAATCCGTTCGTGTGGACTGAGTAAAGGCGTTGTCATCGTTCAACGTTCGTGATCGCTCCGTAGATCTGCATCAAAGGTTTCAATCGTCACAAGACGTAACGATCCTATCACTGATCAAGCCCATTCATAAAGATCACTAAAGGAGAAAATTTTAAATTCCGTTGCGTTTTGTATCGCTATTCCCCTTCAATAATAGCTCCTTGATAACCGGTATGGGAAATTTGTCTGGGATTGTGACCTTATTGAGGGCTCGATAATCAATGCACATCCACCATGTGTTGTCCTTCTTCTTGACTAATATGACAAGGCTTGAAAATGAGCTGATGCTATGGCGTATAATCCCTATAGACAATATTTCTTTGACTTGTTTCTCAATTTCATTCTTATGGTAATGGGGGTAACGGTAAAACCTCACGTTCACCGCTCCTTGGCCTTCCACAAGATTGATCGCGTGCTCCATTTCCCTTCTTGGTGGTAACCCCGATGGTTCTCGAAAGACTCGTGCGTACTTACTGAACATTTTCTCCAACTCTGTTTGTTCCTCTTTGTTAAATTCGGGCTTTGGGCTTCTACGAACTCTACCTTCTCAGCTTCCCATAAAACTCCTATCCTATTGGGCTTGAGATTGTTTAGAATGCTCTGTAGCGCTATTATTGACCCTTTACACCCCTCGTTTCCTCTTAATGTCACCCACCTTTTTTCTTTCCAAAAACGCATTGTTTGTTGCTTCCAATTTACAATCATATCTCCTAGATTTTTAAGCCATTCAATGCCTAAAACAACATCAATTCCTCCCAACTCAAACAAATACATATCCGGGTCTAACTTAAAATTACCAATATGCATGTCCAACCCTTTACACACACCTTGTTTTGTAGTTTGGGACCCATCTCCCAACTTAACCTTCATTTGGGGGGTAACTTCCACTGACCACTCCATTTGATGCACCAATTTTTAAGAAATGAAGTTGTGTGTAGCCCCACTGTCCACCAAAAGTTAACACCTTAACTCCCCTAATGTGAGCTTGGAATTTGACTGTGTGAGGAGTCTCATGTGCTATGTGATGCAGGTTAAGCACACTGAACTCCCCATTTCCTTCGTCATCAGCATCTTCTACCTCTACCGCCAATATTTTGACGTCTTCCTCCCCATCCTTATCGCCATCCACCACCAAGACTCTCAATTGTTTTTCGGGACATTGGTGCATGAATGGAAAGGACCCCCCACATTTGAAGCACAACCCCTTTTGTTTTCTCTCCATCAACTCATAGTAAGATAACTGAGTAAACCCTCTTTGACGAGGCCCATTCCTTCTTCTATCACATTGGGTCAGTTTGTCACTTCTTGACCCCTTAGCTCCACTTTTTGCACCCCCACTTGATTCAATTTGTTTCCCTTTCACCATAACCCAATCATACCCGTTTCTTTTTGAACTAGTTCAGAAAGATCCACTACCCAATCTAGGCCCACGATTGTAGCCCAATTCACTTCCACTGACTTCCTTCTCCACCGCTCTCATGACTTGCAAAATTTTGGTTCGATTTATCTCAACCATGGAGGCTAAACTTCAAACCTTTCCACGTATCTCCTCTTTCAACCTATGTAAAAAGTAACCCAAAAATTATTTCTCTGGGAGTTTGGGTATTTGCGCAGTCAAATACTCAAACTCAGTAATATACTCTTCCACCGTCCCTTCTTGTTTCAAGTTCGTTAACTGTTCGTAAATGTCTCATTTTCCGTGCCCACCGTACCTTCCTAACAACGCCTCCTTCAATTGATCCCATGTCAAATCCTCTTCCTCTCGGATGATAGAGTTAAAGAAGTGAATCGTCGGTCCTTCCATACACAACTGCGCTAAACTTACCTTTACCTTTGGTGTCGTGTCCTGAACGCGAAAATATACTTCTGCTCGTGAAATCCACCCGCCGGATCCTCACCGTCAAATTCCGGAAACAACCTTCTTAACAGACTGACGAAACTTCGTCAATGCATCTCCACAAAGGTTGTTGACAACAGTACTCTATAGATCACCCTTTTCCGCCACCGCCGACAAGTCTTTAGCATAAACGTTCGTGTCTCCTTCATCCACCATCAACGACTTACCCAAGTATATTTCCAACATTGCTATCAAATTAGCGTGGTTTGTCGTCACCGAATTCTGCACATCGACGAGAGTTGATTGTACCTCTGAGATCTGACTCTCTAACGCTTCGACCCTAACTTCCATCTTCGTGAATGCTGACAACATCACCTTCTTAGGTGACATTCACTGGCTCAATCGTCAAATCTAGTAGGCCGGACCAATTTGATATGTATCATAAACTTCAAATACAAAACACACATAAATAAAATAGTAATAAGGAATGAAAACTTTATTAATTATGATCAGTGGAGACAAATACATAAGTGGGAATAACAATCCCTAGATTTAACACAGAGTTAGGCTCCTAATTAGGAAGCTAAAGCTCCCTGTACATTCTAGAATATTACTAAACTCCAAGTTTCCTTTCATCTTTCCTCCGGGCTCCTTAAATCGTGGAAAAACAACTGCTCTCTCATTCCTGGCAGAGTCGGTCCTGTGCAAGTGCAGCATGTGCTGCAACACAGGGTCCCAAATTTTGAATTTTTTTTTTCATAAATATTAATAAAAACAAATAAAATGTTATTAAAAAAATTCAATAATTGAAATAAATGTTAGTATAAAAACTCAATACATACAAAAATCAAAATTGATCAAAACTCAAAATAATTATATTAAAATTTATCTTTAATTAATATATAATTGCATTTTTGATAATTTTTTAAAATTATTATAATTGTATTTTAAAAAAAAAATTGGACCCATTTTTAAAATTAGAGCGAGACCTCCGATATGGTTGTGTGGTCTCTCATTCCTTGACACGTGATCCATTAGTAACTAACTAACCACTATTTTCTTTCTCACCCCTTCTAAAATATACGTTCAAACCTTGGACCCATTTGATTTATGATGAATCAACTGCTCATGTGGCATTCCTGCAGCTGGTTGGATCCTATCAATCCACTCTATTATTTATTGATGTCATTCTTAGTAAAATACCTCTCAATTAATACAAACTAGATTGAAACCCGCGGCTGTAAGCGTGATGTAAAGTTGCATTTACAAATATTAAGTTGAAAAATATTAATTTTTATCTTAGTAAAATAGTATGAGATAAATGAGTGTTTCAAATTTGTTTTTTCTAAAAATAATTTTGAAGTTATTGCAATCACTAAACACAATTCAAATGATAGTTGATACGCATATTTATTTAGAAATACATATATTATAAAGTATTAGTATTGATACACCTACAATATACATTTAATAATTGAATAAGGTATAGGACATTCCTAACAGGACTGCCTTTTGAATCCACCTCATTTCTCTATTTTTAAGTTATATAAAAATGTTAAATATTGAAATAATTAGAATTTTACTTTAAGATGCAACATCAACAAAAATACTATACATTTTCTTTGGGGGCAAGAGTAAGCAACTACTTGCTTAGAAATTCAGTAAGCAATTGTATATAAAAACACGATGAAAAAATTATCTATTTGGATGGAGCATATGGAAAATCAATATAGCAAAATGTACGATGTACATTCCTAAAGCAAATCAACATCTTTAGAGAGAAAAGAAAAAGAATAAAGAAATATACTAAATAATATAAACTCTATTATAAAATTATATTGAATAAGGTAGTTTAATTAATATATTTTTTATTTATATTATAAAATAATAAATAATTTGTGACGGAGTACCCAATAAAAGTCTGATAAAAATTCTACAGCTGAAAATAATACGGCTGAGACACATGTGAAACTTCTAAGAAATTTCTCAGCAATCATTTCATTTGTGCCTGATTTAGTAAATTGCACATCTATGATTTAAATATTCACCAATTTGCGTTTATTTACCCATGTAACTCCAAAATTTGGAATCAACAACTATCAACAAAGAACTGTAGAATTTACCCCCTCAAATACCGCATGATCTTTAGGGTCAGGATTAAATAAACACACGTTGTTACTCCTATGTTTTTATTTTGGCTTAATTATAATTTTCGTCTCATTATTTTATAATATTTATATAAATTATTATTGAACTTTATAAATAAATAAAAAATTAAAAAATAAATATTTTATTGATTTTTTATGAAAAAAATATAAGAGAGACTAAAACAGTAATTTAATCTTTTATTTTCTATATACTTAAAAGTATACACTTAAAAATAATATATATAAATGCCAACATAACAACATTTAACTTGACATCCCCAATTAAATTTGACATCCCTCGTACTTTCGTATTGCCAAAACTGTTCCTGATTGAAATTTAAATGAAATTTACTATAGGTAAAAATAAATTTCCGGTACAGACAAATTTCCGATAGCGTATTGTAAATTTCTGATATACTAGAAATTTCAAAATTTTCGGTATGTTTCAAATAATTCAGAAAATTTGAAATTTACTAGTTGATACCGGAAATTGCAACCAAAGTGAAATTTCCGATAATGTTATTTGTTTAAAACTTTAAACGCTCAGGATTTTCCGACAGTTTTGGATGACTGTGATTGCACCGACAGTTTTATGTGGTCCAAAATAAATGCAAAGTTGTATAAATAAGGAGTGACTTGTTGTTTGATAAGAACATCTCAAAAAATGTCTCTTCCTCAATTTTTTATTAAGGTAGAAGTGTACTTCAACGGAGCTTCACCTCCCGTAGAGTTTCGATTCTAGATGACACCATATCTTTTGCTGGTCTGACAGCCAAGTTGAATGAATTGTTGCCCGATACCAAAACCAAAAAGGTGAGAAAGACCGAGTTTCATGAAGATTGGATTGATATTGACGGGAGAGTGAAATACAACCTTGTTGAGTCGAAGATGGATGGAGATGTGAAGGATATGTGGAGATCATTTATCCGTAGGATAACAAAGGGGATGATCGAGTTAAATGCTAAAATTTCAAGTTCTGTCGACGATATAATGAAGATGTTGAAACGTCCAAAATCATCTGGTAGTGTCTAAGTTTTCTTATTTATCATTGTTTTATAAAGTTATGTTTAATTTATGTAATAGTTTATCAAATGTTAGTTTATGTTGATGTAGCATGAATGGAATATCAAAAATATGATCTAATAGTTTTTTTTTTGTGATGAAGATGTCTGAGTAATATACAAATAATATATAAAATATGTCTAAATATCCACCCTCACGGGCTATGTGTGCAACCCGAGCTAATCCAATATAAACCTCGCCATATGAGTTCACCAAACCCATGAGCTTACCCATAATAACTGCAATCATCTAGAGGCGCTGCTGGTCATCTGCATCAGCTGTAGGTGACAGTGGTGGCACGTCATCAACAAGTACCCCAACATTAGAAGTCCCATCATCACCTGTATCCTCGACATATGGAATGATGTGAGGGTGTGATTCAGTGAAGTACCACTTTAAGTAACCATCCTCACACTACGATGGATGCTGAACCCTAACTGCTCGATCTCTAATGATACGACTAGAGCTGATGAAGTTACTCTAAAACCACCAATCAATTCTCGCAGATGGTATATCTGGAACTGGTCGTCGGATACTCTAAACATAACCATACTATCATAAACACCTCTCAGGAAAGTGTCTAGCAACCACGGTCTCCCACCACATATAACCTGAATATAATGAAGACTCCTCGAACTCCCGGTGGACTATATGATTACTGTATGGTGTCTAGATAACATCATCTACAGTCATTGCATCAAGTTTTCTACGATACTCAGCAACATCACTCGGATGTGACTGCCTCCCCTTCCATCTCCTCGTCCATGGGCCCCCCACTGGGGAATACTGCACCCTCTTGTCACAGATGATGGAGAAGTGCTCGTATATCCAACACTGATTTCAAAACATAGACATAACAAATAATAAATAAGAAATGTTATTTGTAGCAATTAAGTAAAAAAATAACAACAAATAATAAGTGATACCATACATGTAACAAACTCAAATAACCAGCAAGCTGTTTGGTCTCAAATACTGTCGCCACTCCAAGTGTTGTATACAAGATAGTTAATGCAGTGCAACCCCAAGCCCAACTAGTAACGTTGAGGCTACTGAACAGACACACGTACTGTGCATCAATATAAACACCTCATTTGTCCTCAAAGAGAGTACATGCTACTACATGTAGCATGTACACCCTAGCGACAACCTCATAACTCTTAGCCGCTATAAGCTCATCGTACATCTACCGAAGCCAAGACATCCGAAGGTGAGCGCCCATGTTGAAGGTAAACTCCTTCTGCACGTCCGCCTCAGAAAATCCTAAATCTCATGTAGCAGTCATACATGCAAGCGACATGCTAAGAACAGGAGCCGTCCAGAATCTGTCGCTGATGAGCAGATAGAACAAAGAGGAGACATCATCTAGAGTGGTAGTAATCTCTCCAAACAGAATATGAAATGAAGATGTCTCCTTGTGCCATCTCTCAACAAACACAGTAAGTAGCGGCACGTCAAGCATGGTGAGGGAGCAGTGGGAAAAATCAAGTAGCTTGAAATCCCGTACAATCCGACTGACCTGCTCAGGCATCAGAATCTTCAGAAAGTCCTTCAACTTCAACCCATGCGAAGTCACCTTTAGCGTGAGATAGTTCTGTGACAAACAAATATAAAAAACACTTGCAGTTAGCTTTCATGGCACAATAATAAATAAACTAAAGTTAAACATAAAAGACATATATATTTCCTTGCCATAGTTGTAATGCCACATGGTCTGCATACTCAGTAAGCACCGACCGATCAATGAGTTCTCTAGGAAATCCTTCACCAGTGTGCTCAAAGGGCTCGGTCAAAGGAACTGTAACCTCTGTGTCAGAAGTAACAAATAAGATAGGATCATCAACAATAACATCTGACTGGACCACCTCAGCATCTACCTCATCAACAACCACTCCAACAACCTCCTCAACAACCACCCCAACAACCTCTTTAACAACCTCCCCAGTAACCTCTCCAACAACTTCTCCAGCAACCTCCTTAGCTACCTCCTCAACAACCTCTCCAACAATATTGATAGGGTATTGGGAAATGTTGATTTGTTTCAAGACCACCTGAATGTTACTCTTAATATCCTCCCTCATAGTGTGTCTGATCATGCCATGTTATGGCTGCAAAATCAAGAGAAGATTCAACTCAAGAGAACTCACTTAAAATTCACCAACTATGTGGTTAATATAAGTGGTTATATTGACAGTGTTTCTAATAATTGGAGGGAACCTTTACCAGGGAGACCTATGTTTATGATTTGGGAAAAGCTAAAGAGGTTGCAAATTGTCATGAGGAAACTGAGTAAGCCTCTACAACATTTGAAACAGAACATTTTATAGACCAAGTATGCTCTTTAGAAGTCCCAATAGGAGCTAAGTAATGATAGGATGAATTTCCATAAGATTGAGGAGGTGAAGAAGTATACTGATGATCTCATCAATCTAAATGAGATAGAGGTTTGTCCTTAAGCAGAAGGCTAAAATTGAGTGGCTGAAACTAGGGGACGACAATAACTCTTATTTCCATGCATCACTTAAATCAAAGAATCATGCCAAATGTATGCATATGTTACAAAAAGAAGATGTGACCAGAGTTACAACTCAAGCTAAGATTGAGGAAGTTATCTTAGATTATTATGGTGGTCTAATGGGAAAGGAAAATACCAATTTGATTCACATTGAAGTTGAATCCATGAGAGATGGTGCTCAAAGGAACATGGATTAAAGAGAGAGTCTTATTGGCCCTGTGACTGAGTAAGAGATCTTCAATTCCCTTAAGAGGATTTGAGATATGAAGGATTAAGGCATTGTGATCAGTGCATTTTGATGCACGTTCTTCCATGTTTGTACTTAAGCATTTCTTCGGTTTGCTTTGACTATTTTTATGTTTTAATGTGTTTTCATAATTTATTTTATTTTTGCACTTATTTAATTTTCGTATTTAATTTTCAGCATTAGCAGCTTTCGCGAGAAAAATTATATCTTGAGCTAGGAGTATCGGATTGAGACGTGCTACCAGTTGATGGAAAGCTAAGAAAAAGATCTACAACTTTTGTTCAGAAGTCGAGAGCTAAATCAGAGTGTAGCAGGGACAAAAATTTCGTTGAAGCTGCTGCATTATTTTTATATTTTATTTGGGTTAGTTGTATTGGGCCTGGATCGTACATTTGACCCGATTGAGTTGTGAAACGGTTTTGGGTGTTTTTACCTAGCGGAGGAAGCCAAAAACAGGGTTATGTTTTTCTGTTCATGGACGATTTTTTTGAGAGCTAGCAAGATGACTATGGAGAACTAATCCCTTTTGAATCAACCTGCTGTAATTCAGAATCCGCTATGAGGTTTTTATGAATTCCAATTTGTTTCCTTTGAATTCTTCTTATAATTCCAATTATTTACTTAATCTAATTGTTGCTATAGGATAGAATCCTTAAATTCGATTGATGAATGATGATCCCGAATCAGTTTCGTGTTAACATAGCTTTTATTTTATCACGAACGATCAAGTTGCGTCTGCTTAATTCGCAATAGTTTTTAATCCGTTTGCTTAATTCGGAATTTGGGAATATTACTCGCATAATTTCCTTTACGCTTGTTAATGGTAATTGTAATCGAATAGGAGCAGACCCGTTAGGGATTTAGAATTTTATAAGAATCAATGATAAGTCGGAAGATGATGCAGTAGGTTGGTTTGTGTCAGCTTATTCTATAATCACTTTTTTTAATCACTTTTCATTATCACTTATTCTAAATCGAATTGAAACCCCCATATTTTGTTTTCATACTTGGTTAATTTGTCAAGAGTCCTCGCGATACGATACTCGAGGTGTCGCTTTCTGTTTACTATATATTATTAATCGTTTTGATCCGCGTGCGACAACGGATCAAATTGGCGCCGTTGCCGAGGATTCTTGATTATATTAATCGTGTTTAGAGTCATAGGTGTTATTTTTTAAGCATTTTTTTGCCCTGACTTTCTTGCGTTCGGGTCTTTTTGCGGTTTAGGAAAAAAATTCTGTTTTTAAGAAAATCGTCTCAGATTATTCCGATTTTTTGTCGATTCATTAGGAAAAAATCAGTAATCAAAAGCCTCTAATTATGGAATAAATAATGGATGCCGCCCTAAAAAACCGAAATTCCTTATTTTTCTATTTTTTATGATTTATTTTCTGTTTTTGTGGTTTCAGAAAGTTCCGCAAAAATTCTCAAAATTCTCAATTGACGTTATTAGTTTAGTTTTCGTGTTTTTGTATTTTTTTAATTTTATTTTAATCGTTTTTTTCGTATTTCAATTGTTTTTACTTAATAGGGTCATTGTCGGTATTTTCCTATTTGTTGCTGCATTGCTGAGTTAGTTGTGTTTTCTCATTATTAGTTGATTTTTTTTTCTTTTCTATTAAGTTTAACATGGCTGACCAAAGAACTCTGAGAGAACTTGTTGTCCCTGATGTTGATTATAATGCTTTGTGTATTGAATATCCTATTGTTGCCAATTCCTTTATTGGGAACATGTCACTTAACTCCCAACAGTTCATAACAAGGGATAATTTTGTGGTTCAAGAAAAAAGTGTGAATGAGGTTCAGGTTTCTTCTTCCAACAAGGCTCTAGAAACCAGAATTGATGAACTTACCTCTTTAGTGAAACAATTGATGCTACCCATTCCACCATCACCACCATATAACCGTCCACAAGTAACCACCTCTTCACCTTCTGAACCTTCACTAGAGGAACTTGTCAAACAAATGGCCGCCGACAATCTCCAATTCCAACAAAGGACCGATTCTATCATTCAGACCTTGAACACGCAATTGGGACAACTTGCTACTCAAATAAATAACATGCAAGCCCAAGGGTCGAACCAGCTTCCAACCCAAACAGTTGTCAATCCAAAGGATTCTAATGCTAATGTGAGTGCGATTTCGTTGAGATCTGGAAAGGTTACAGAAACAACCCCAGAAAAAAATAAAAACACTGTTAGTGTAACACTTGAAAATAAACCTGAACCTTCTATTGTTGTTGAGGTTGAAAAAAAGTATGTATCATCAATCTCTTTCCCACAAGGAGCACTGAAAAATAAGAAGATTGACGAGGAAGAGCATTCTGTTTTTCAAATAGAGTTGCTTTCTGAAGTTGTTGATGAAGCTTATTCTGATTTCTTTTCAGCTGATTTTCCAAATTTATCTGGTTTTGATGATATTTACTCATGTGATAATTGTACTAACACTAACCTTTGTGCTGTTTGTGCGGAGATTGATGCTGCCTTGCAGGGTGATATTGTAAATGAAGTTGTTTATGTAGCTGAAGCTCTTGACATTCCAGCTGCCCCAAACATACCATCCATTGAGCAACCACATTCTTTAGAGCCTAAACCACTTCCCAAGGATTCATATTATTCATCAAAGCTTCAACTTAAGCAAAAATATAAGAAGGGAATTGGATGGACCTAGGCTGACACTCGTGATCTTAGCCCATCCATATGTATGCATAGAATCTCACTTAAAGATGAAATAAAAGTAGTGAGGAAGCCCCGTAATCCTTTGATTCTTGATATTGTGAAAAAGGAGATCACTTTCACGCGCCCATTCAACACTTTTACTTATCAAAGATTATTCTTTGATCCTGGAATACAAGGCGAATACACTAATCAAAATTTCAAGGTCAATGAACACTACCCAAAGCTACTACATGAGAACCCGACTTTGGAAGAAGAGACTGCAGAAGAACTCTCTTTGGAAAAGGCTGCGTATGTAATCACTTATCCGCCTTGACTCTTCGGGTGTGTTCTTTCCTTTCTCCCACTCTTATTTTATATTTATGGTATTTCATTGAGGATAATGTATGTCT
Source organism: Lathyrus oleraceus (assembly GCF_024323335.1). NCBI lineage: Eukaryota > Viridiplantae > Streptophyta > Magnoliopsida > Fabales > Fabaceae > Lathyrus > Lathyrus oleraceus. Next base: position 500,802,019 of record NC_066584.1, read on the forward strand.
TAAGTGTGGGGGAGGGAATCATTTATTTGTTTTGTTTTGTTTATTTTGTTTTTCTGTTTTTCTATGCATCTTCTTGAAAGTTTTAGGCTATAGACTGACTAATTTGAGATTAGTTTGCGGAGACTTGGAAAAAATTCACAAGATCGGTATTGTTTTAACACCGTAAGTCTCCTGCATATGGAAATTGAGTTGAATTTTTATTATGTTTTAGCCTTACATTCTCATCCTCTGACAGCTCTTGAGTAGTTTATTTCAGCAGTCAACACCATCTCACACACACTCTACGCAGGGAAGCCGATGAATATAAGTGAGTGTTCCGAAAAAAAAGAGAAAAAAATAAAGGAATGCACCTTCTAAGTTTGGTGACCCTCACCCGGTCACTTAACCCAACGGTTGTGGAACCTTCAAAAAAAAGTTGGAAATAAGACTCTTTTGTAGTTGGTTCAGCGGTTTCTGGTGCTGAACTTGGTAGGGCGGATTACGGTCCGATCCCCCGCAACTACAATTGAGTAAGCAAAGGGTTATGCCACTTAAGTACCAGAACCCCGTGCAGAAAAGGATCAGAGTCACTAACCGTTCGCCTTGCTATGAGTGTGTGGAGATAACGGGCTTAATGTGATTGCGCCTGAATGAAAAAGAGCCAAAGAAGGATGAGTAAGTTAGGCTTTAATATAATAACATGATTCGAGTTGATTTGTGTATTCAGGAGGTTTATGTCTGCATAACTGTGGATTAGTGTTCTTACAATGTCCTTAGTGTGCAAGATTAGTACCTATCGAAGCAAACTTAACCGAAGATGACTTGTAGCCTAGAATGAGTAACCGTTGATGTGTCTGTGTTTTGTTTTGTTTTTCATTTTGCTCGGAGTGCAAAAGTTCAAGTGTGGGGGAATTTGATCAGTGCATTTTGATGCACGTTCTTCCATGTTTGTACTTAAGCATTTCTTCGGTTTGCTTTGATTATTTTTATGTTTTAATGTGTTTTCATAATTTATTTTATTTTTGCACTTATTTAATTTTCGTATTTAATTTTCAGCATTAGCAGCTTTCGCGAGAAAAATTATATCTTGAGCTAGGAGTATCGGATTGAGACGTGCTACCAGTCGATGGAAAGCTAAGAAAAAGATCTACAACTGTTTTTCAGAAGTCGAGAGCTGAATCAGACTGTAGCAGGGCCAGAAATTTCATTGAAACTGCTGCATTATTTTTATATTTTGTTTGGGTTAGTTGTATTGGGTCTGGATCGTACATTTGACCCGGTTGAGTTGTGAAACGGTTTTGGGTGTTTTTACCTAGCGGAGGCAGCCAAAAACAGTATTACGTTTTTCTGTTCATGGACGATTTTTTTGAGAGCTAGCAAGATGACTATGGAGAACTAATCCCTTTTGAATCAACCTGCTGTAATTCAGAATCCGCTTTGAGGTTTTTATTAATTCCAATTTGTTTCCTTTGAATTCTTCTTATAATTCCAATTATTTGCTTAATCTAATTGTTGCTATAGGATAGAATCCTTAAATTCGATTGATGAATGATGATCCCGAATCAATTTCGTGTTAACATAGCTTTTATTTTATCACGAACGATCAAGTTGCGTCTGCTTAATTCGCAATAGTTTTTAATCCGTTTTCTTAATTCATAATTTGGGAATATTACTCGCATAATTTCCTTTACGCTTGTTAATAGTAATTATAATCGAATAGGAGCAGACCCGTTAGGGATTTGGAATTTTATAAGAATCAATGATAAGTCGGAAGATGATGCAGTAGGTTGGTTTGTGTCAGCTTATTCTATAATCACTGTTTTTAATCACTTTTCATAATCACTTATTCTAAATCGAATTGAAACCCCCATATTTTGTTTTTATACTTGGTTAATTTGTCAAAAGTCCTTGCGATACGATACTCGAGGTGTCGCTTTCCGTTTAGTATATATTATTACTCGTTTTTGACCCGTGTGCGACAGCGGATCACATTGATGACTATGGTGAAAATTTCTTCAAGGCTAGCTGGTAGATTATCAAACCTGATGTGATTGTAGCAGTTATGGAATTTTTTGATAATGAGAGACTCTACAAAGCTTTTAACAACATGGTGGTAACACTCGTTCCTAAAACTGACATGGCTAGGTCCATTAGAGATTTCGGGCCTATTACTGGTTGCACCACTCTATACAAGATCATCTCAAAAGTTCTCATAACTAGGCTTGACAAGGTTCTTGGTAGCATAACCAGTCTCTGTCAGGCTGCTTTTGTCCCTGGGCAACAACTCCATAACCATGTTTTGCTTGCTTATAAGTTAACCAAAGGTTACTCTAGAAAAGGAGGCACTTCTAGGTGTATGATGCAACTTGATCTTCAAAAAACTTATGATATGGTTGATTGAGGGGCCTTGGAATGCATCTTAAAAGAGATTGGTATACCAAATCAATTTATTAGATGGATTATACTTACGATCACTTTTATTTCTTACATGTTTAATATAAATGGAAATTACACCGTAGTGATGCAAGCTAGGAGGGGGATTACACAAGGGGACCCCATGTCGCCCTTGCTCTTTGTCATCATCATGGAATATTTGAACAAACTTCTTCATAAAATGCAAAAGGGTCGAAACTTTAACCACCATGCAAAGTGTGAAAAACTGAGCGTAACTAACCTTGCTTTTGTAGACGATATTCTAATGTTTTCTAGAGGTTACCTCAAATCCGTGGAGTTAATGATGAAATCTCTGAAGGTATTCTTTATGTCAACTGGCCTGATTGTTAATCCTAGCAAGTGTAGGATCTATTTCGGTGGAGTTTATGATAATACCAAGAAGGTTATAAAAAGGATGACAACTTTTATGGAAGGATCACTCCCTTTTGAGTATTTGAGGGTGCCTCTTACAAGTAAATATTTGTCAATCCATCATTGAATGATCCTTGTTGATAAAATTATTGGAAGAATCAAACACTAGTGCATCAAATTATTGAGTTATGCAGGGAGGATTCAACTTATTAAAAATGTTTCTTTTGCCATTGTCAACTATTGGATGCAATGCTTCCCTTTGGCAAAGCATGTAATCCATCAGATTGACTCTATTTGTATGTCATTTGTGTGGACTGGTGGATTTGTTATTAGCAAGAACATCCCCATTGTTTAGGAATAGGTATGCAACCCATAAAATATGGTGGTTTGAACATAATTGATCTACATACTTGGAACAACATAGCTATGATGAAGCTTTTATAGAACTTGAGTAAAAAAGATGATAATTTATGGGTAAAGTAGGTGCACAGTTACTATATAAAAAAGGACAACCTGATGGGTATGGAAAGAAAGCCTCACGACTCTTGGATTATGAAGGCCATCTTGAAACAAAGAGTCCTCCTGTTTAATATGAAGAATTTTTGGGATCAAATGATGCAGACTATCAAGTTTAGTATGAACATATGTATATACATATGAAAGATACTGATTCTGAACAGGTACCTTGGAAGATGATGTTTTATGGAAATGCTGCGAGACCACAAGCTTTGATGACCTTGTGGCTCGGTTGCCATGGAAAATTACCCACTAAAGAGAGATTGCATCGATTTGGTCTATTAGATAACAATATATGTTGCTTCTGCTTAAATGTAGAGACCATTGATCATTTATCTTTTTGGATGCATTGAGTTGAAGACCATTTGAAATAAAGTGCTTGCTTGGATCCAAGTCAACCACGATCCGAAAGATTGGCATGATGAGATGAAATGGATCACTATGCATAGTAAAAGTAAAGGATGAATGACAACTATCCTTAAGTTGACTGCTACAAAAACAATCTATGGCATATGGAGATATCACAATGATAAATGTTTTGGCAATAATGTAGATAATACAAAGATAATGGATAATATTATAGATACTATAGTTTATAGGAGATGGTATAATAATAGATTAAGAACAAACATAACTAGCTTGATGATCTGTAAAAGGCATGATCCTTGAGATCGCCATGTAATAACTGTTTTTGAATTAATAAAAGTTATTTTCTGATTAAAAAAGAATTACTATAAAAATTGTAATTAAATTTAGACTCTTCAACTCCAATGAATCATGTTTTGTCACAAATTTAATTATTGTAGATATATCTAGTGGGTGAATAAGATTGCTTAAACGAAAATATATTTAATATATATAAATATATCTTTGTCATTAAAAAACTAATATTTATTTAAATAATTTGACACTTATAGAATTAGCCATTATTCAAAACAAATAAAAAATATATTTTTCGATACCCATTAAGTTGGGTAAGAATATCTTTAATAGAAATTGTTTTAAAATTTTAATTTATTTTAAAATAAAAAAAATGACTATTATTTGTTTGACTGAAAGTAAGGATGGTAAAATGGGTCCGGTCCGCCGTGCATGTCGTTTTACCCGCGCATTTTCGCAGAGTGGACTAAAATTTTAGGCCATAATTCTTTAATGTGTTTGTTCTGCCTCACTTTGTTTTTTGAACTTTTATGGACACAAGCTTTTACATACAATTTTGTAATTTTTAGGCCTAAATCTAATATGGTGATTTCTTATCTCACCATATAGGGTGGAAAAATACCCTATGGAAAATTAAAAATGCTTCCCAGATTTCGAAGATACATCTCCGGACGCACATTTTTCTTAAATCAAAATGTTACAATTTATTCGGAAATGCATATCCAAAATATTTCAAAACACACCCCACCTCATGCATCCCATTGAGGCACGCCAACATATTTTTTTAAACACGAATATGGAGATTCATCTCTGAAATATTCCAAAGCACACCCCAAACAGCCCCTATAAAATGTCCATATTAAACATTTATTGATTCAGAGATGCATCTTCGGAGTTTTTTTACATTAAGTCAGACTTCTATTGACTTAGGGTGTGTCCGGAGATGCATCTCTGAATTCTGTGAGCATTTTTGTATTTTCACGTGGTACTTTAGTAATACACAAAAATTCCCAAAGTTCAATGTACGCGGACCCGCCTCGCCATCATTTTTATGCGAGACGGGGTAAAGTTTTTAGTCTAACCCTCAAATATGTCAGTCCCATCCCGTTTCTTGCGGACTTTTGCAGGACAGACCAAAGCGCAACGGACATTTCCGTTTGTCACCCCTAACTAAAACTACCAATACCCAAATTAAATTCAAGAGTAATGAAGTATGTGTTATACAAATATTATAAATACTTTGGATAACAAAACATGTGGGACAACGCCACAAGCTTCTATCTAACAATTTTTATTTTTATTTTAATGAGACACTTAATATATAATATTACATTCGTTCCTTTATATAAGAAATAATTTATTTTTTAGATTAAATATATTGATTATTAAATAATTTTTAAAAAAATTATCTCTTATATAAAAGAATAGAGGTAGTAATGTATAATAGAGAAATTCTTATCTAACCATCATAAAAAAATTAGATAGAATTATCTATAAAGAAAATTATCTTTAAAATCTCTTAAATTTAAACAATTTAATAAATAATTAAATATAATAAAGTTAAGTAACATTATTATATTAATTAGAGATATACTACCAAACTTTTAGAGATCACGCTCTTTATGTTTATCTCCAAACAAATATATATGTCCTACAAGATCTATTCTATATTAATATCCATTAGCCTGAAATTTCCTTAACACAAAAGCACCTTCTAATTTAAACTTTGTTCTATTGTTCCTTAGCGTAAAATTTCAAACCTTGTACCTTGTATGTCACCCACCACAAAAAGTAACAACCTTTTCCCTTGTGGAAGGAATGTTCACCCCTTGTCTCTTCTAGTGTCTCAAACAAGAACACTTGTATTCTATCATATCATACATACATAAATACCATACATATCCTCATTTCAACCAAGTTCATCATAGGGTTTCCTTATTATTTCCATTAGTGAACATTTGAATCTCACTATGGAGGGACATGAAATTTTGGGGTTCGGTTTCTTTGTAATTGGTTTATGGCACTTTTTCAACCACATTAAGCTCCATTTTCTTTCTTCTTCTTCTCTCAAATCCTACTCATCAACCCTATGGTTTCCAACCAAACTAAGTCGATACCTCGAGCTTCATTTCATCATGGCAAGTTGCATGATCTTCATATCTATGGAACTTTTCATCTCACCTCTTCATCACCAACCATTTGACCCTAAAGATGGAACCATTCCCTCTAACCATCTTCACAACTTCGAACACTCTTCCATGGCTTTGTCTTTCTTACTCTATGCTACATTTTCTATAATTCTTGATAGAAAAATAACCATTGCTAAAAGAACTCAAAATGAACTCACTCATTTGCTTGTAGCTATAGCATTTGCTCAACAGTTTCTCCTTATTCATCTTCATTCAAGAGATCATATGGGGTTAGAAGGACAGTACCATTACTTATTGCAAGTTTTGATTTTTATTTGTTTTTCGACGACCCTTATGGGAATTGGATTTCCCACGAGTTTCTTGGTGTGTTTTGTGCGTTCCGTTGGGATAATCTTTCAAGGTCTTTGGCTTATGTTCATGGGGTTCATGCTTTTTACACCTGGTTATCAACCCAAAGGCTGTTTCATGAAACCTGAAGGGGATCAATATGTGATTAGGTGCAGCGACGAAGAGGCTCTTCATCGCGCGGTTTCGTTGGTGAATATTCATTTCAGTTGGTTCTTGATTGGTGTCACTGTTTTTGCAGTGTCGTTCTACTTGATTATGGCTATGTGTTATGGTGGAAAAACAGTGGAGTATGATTCATTGATGAAGGAGGAACATTACCGTGATGAAGATGGCTTGAAAAATTTCGATGTTGAATCACAATGTCAAAAGATCATCGCATGCAAGGAAGAGCAAACTTGAAGATCTTGGTGACATTAATTAATGTTGTCTTTGTAATTGTAAGGGGTTGGGGTCTTACTTTGATGTGGAACTTCAATGTTCTTGATCATAATCAAAATTTAATAGATTTTTATATCATGTCTAATGATTTTCATTATGACCATCCTAATAATATTTGGAGGGGAACTAGAATCCATGGGTAATCCTATAATAATCAATAGAAATTTACTTGTAGCTTGATTGAAAAACCTTGCTCAAAGATTTTACTATCCCAATTGGTTACTTTTTGGGGATTTGGATTTGATTACTAATGTTTCGGAAAAACAAGGGGTAACCCCATTGACAAAAATGTAACTGATCTTATCGATAACACTTTATTTGATTGTTTGCATAATGATCTAGGTTACGAGGAGCATACGGAAACCTGATGCAACAACTAAGAAAGGAACAAATTCATCTTGTTGTATCCCAATTTCGTCTAATCTCTTGTTTATTATCCAATCTCTTGTCTATCCAACTATCAGTATACACGGTTGAAGATGATTATTCAATTCTTTGTTGATCTAATTATCAACATAAGTGATTGAAGTTGACCATCCAATTTCTTTTCGATCTAGCAATCAACATAAGTGGCTGAAGTTGACCATCTCAATCCCCAATCCAACCATCAGCGTAAGCGGCTGAGGTGGATCATTCATTCTTTTGTTGATCCATCCATCAACATAAGCGGCTGAGGTGGATCATTCATTCTTTTGCTGATCCATCCATCAACATAAGCGACTGAGGTATTGTTTACCGTCAAAATTGGTAAACAAGCGATAGTCTTCTAAATTTAGATATCTTTGGTTACTTACAGGAGCGACTAGATTGATCCTAGGACATGTAATGTTATTTAATTTCTGGGTTTGTTAATTATGAACATTTCGACAATGTTCTTCAAAGTTGTTAAAAGGGATGTTATAAATTCTTTGACAAAATGCAGAAGTAATGACTTATAAAGTAAATGACTTCAAGATAAATGACGAAATCTTAAATATTGAAATTGTTGTAGTAAATGTAAATAACATAATCTTAAATTACTTGGTCAAAAGAATAAAATCTGGTATTCACGTACATTTTGACTCAAGAACACTCGTTTCTCACGCACAAGTATTTTGAGTAAATTTATAGTTTTTGTACAAGGTTGAACACACTTTTCCTAATGGCTAAGTGTCCTATTTATATTAAATAAAAAATAAACGCTATTCAACGGTCCTTTTCTCCAGAAGATGCCACGTCTTCGATTTGCATGCATCCCACTACTCAAAGCTCTCCACGCGTCTTCAAGAAACAGATAAGGCTAAAAAACAGTTATCAACCTCAAATTTGAATTATACTACATCGAACACTACTCCAGGTACGCTTTGACGAACTTCAATCTAGGCCAAAACATCTCTAAGTCCTAGACTACAACTTTCTTCGTCGAAACATTCTTATTAACCTTTTTGTCGAAGTCAAACTATTCTTATTTAGAATATTTCTTTGAATCATATAACCAATTCCTAACATTTTTATGCGTTTCAAAATCCCAGCCAACAAATTATCCCCCCAAAATGTCATTTTCGACTGTATGGAGAAGAAAACATTTTTTGAAACGTTTCGACACTAAAGCATATTCTACTGCTATGACGTCATGATCATCATGACTACGCCACTTCAGATGTCTCATCGAGATGTGAAAAAACACAAAACTTAATCATCACACCCCTATTTCCTAGGAAATAGGGGGCTACGCCAACTGTGATCGTCTCATCAGTCATTATTCGATCAGCATGTGTGCCACGATCTTAACAACTGTCAGAATGGTTGAAATGAAACATTTTCCTTACTCCACTATAAATACTTCATTTCACTTCCTTCTCTACTTTTTAGTCTCCTGAAATCTTTCCTTCTTTCTAAAGTGCAAAAACAAACCATTCATTTCTTAAGAAAACTCTGAAAATTCAAAGTTTCTTCATTTCATCATCAATGGCGTCTAAGATTAAAAATCCTAAAGATTTCAAGAAACAATCTTCTCTCCCCATTCATTTCTTAAGAAAACTCCGAAAATTCAAAGTTTCTTCATTTCATCATCAATGGCGTCTAAGATTAAAAATCCTAAAGATTTCAAGAAACAATCTTCTCTCCCCACTGTTCACAAAATCTTAGGTCCAAAAGTTGTTGGAAATCAACAATATATCCCAGAACCTCCTCTTGAAGAAGAAAAAAGGCGTATCTATCAATCTCAGGTATTAATCCCAATCTCTATTTCTGGCAAAACATATGTTATCGCTGGTCCTTTACCAGATGTTAGTACTAATCCTATAAAACTTAAAGAGTACTTCCCAACATACCACCGATATAAACCTATGGCTGGTGGGAGAAAACCTAAGTCTAGAAATGAAGTTGTAGGTGCGAAACTAACTACTACAATTGATACCCAGGCAAAACCTTCAACTGAGCCTATAGAAAAAACCATTACTTTAGATTGCTTGAGCATTAACCTTAGAGTGTTCTGTTCTTGTCCTTTATTTAAAGAACCCAAAAACTATCTACATTGGCTCGCAAAAGTGGAAAAACAAAAAAGCCAAATCTGAAAGGAAATGGAAATCTTCTATATGATCCAATTATCGAAGGTTGGTCCTAATTATTTCCAAACCATGTTATTAACCTCCCTATACTTTTGGGACAACACCCATAATAACTTCCACTTTCCTTGTGGAATGTTAACTCCAACTCTCTTCGACATAACTGCAATTACTGGTCTTCGGCCAAACGGATAAAGCTTCAATCCCAACTTCATCACTGAGGACTCCATTGGCTTTAATGGTAATAGGGCCACCTTTACCAATAATATATTAGATCACCATAACCAAGATACTGACGAAGTCTCTGATGAATAACACATTGCCTTCTTAGCACTCTGGTTGTCTCAATGTGTTTTTTGCTGGAAGTCCCTATAAGTGGTGAAGAAGTATTTAACTATGGAAAACCAACTTCATGCTAGACATGAATTGTGCCTTAGCCAATGATTCTAGGCTGCCTCTATGAGTCCTTAGGAGAAGGTGTCAAATCCTTAAAAACTTTCGACCAGGATCAAACCTTTTACTAGCTAGCCCCTACTGGTTGCTCCAATTATGACTGAATGCCACTTTCGAATCATCTTTGTCAACCCATAACACAATTAATGAGGACACTGATGAGATCAAAAACAGACGGGTCGAAGGGATACACCTTGTTCAACTGACCCCTAGTTACGAAGGACTAAACCTTCAACAAACTTTCACTGGGTACATGATAATATATTCTGAGCGCTACAATAATACCCCTTCCATGGCTCCCTTTGCCAATTGAACTCACAACCATGAGTGGTTCACTAGAAAATTCCCTGCTTCGTCGAAAGATTAAGAGGCAAAGTATCTATCCATATGGGAAGCATTTCTCACCCTAAAACTAATTGCTCTAAGGCTCATACCATCAAAGAACCAGAACGTACTTCTCAATTATCAACCAAATCTTATTTCTCGACAATTTGGTCTTAACCAGATCATGCCCAAACCACTTTTCAACAAAAAGAGCTTTGCTACTCTCTATAACATGCACCATACTAAAGCCGAATGTAATGAGGAAGTATCTCAATATGATGGCATTGCACAATTCACTCTCATCTCATTCAAACCATCTTTTTATTATACCCAACAATATGATAGTTAGTAGAGAAATTATTACTCCACAGAGATATTTGATGTTTTTGCGTTTACTCAACATTTAACTGACGCTTTCGCTTCTGTACAAGAAAGGTACTTCGACTCATATTAAGGAAATCCAAGCATTCCCAAAGTACTTTGAAACTTCCTACAAACCTGATGATCGTAGTCGAACCATTCGCGAGGCAACATTCACTTTGAAATATAAATTTATAAAGAAACTCGAGGATTTAAAACTACCTTCATACGTTACACATGAACAAAGGTATGAATTGGATTTTAATTTTCACCCACCAAGGTTCCCTCGACTACCATCTACTAATTTCGGTGTGGCCTTTAGCCATCCATTTTCATATTGGTTCGTCTGTGGGGACTACGTGAAAATTCTTCGACAAGATTATCAAAAGCATGTTAAATGGGTGGTTCCGACTAAGCACACTCTGGACAGTTTCAAGGGTCATCTTCATATTGGCATAAAGCATGTTCAAATACTCTCTCCCATACTTGAAGGTGTGAAATAGGAAGATTTTAGTTTATTTTTTCTTCTAACAGTCTCTTGGCATCTTTTTCACTTGTGGCAACAATTTTTGACATATTCCACTTAGCTGTCGAAAGAAAACAACCAGCAAAAGCTTCAGGAAAGAAAACTGCTATCCTGGCCAAAGATGAAGGTCACGAAGAAGAAAACACTAAATCAATAACAAAGGTACACTTTGGGTCTTTATTTCATTTGCTTCACTTTTTCAAATGCCAATACTTATGTTATTTTCAGATACATCGAAAGCCACCTCCAACTCCCAAGAAACGAAAGGCTAAAGAACCTCAAGTTCAAGTAGCCAAATTAGATGATGACTAAAGTAAAGTTTATAGACTAGAATGAGTATCCGAATGCAATTTTGTCTTTTACGAGTCTTGATACTGTATGTTGCAAAGATTTTACAAAACTTTTTTATTCATGTACGCGACATTTGCTTGAGAACAAGCAAAGGTTTAAGTATGGGGGAGTTTGATAACGCGAAAATGTATCGTATATTTTACTTAATATGCATTGCTTTTTACTTGATTTTCCATAATATTACACCGTATTTTATGTTTATTTCAGGTATTTATCGAATAAGAGATGTCTAGGCAAGAAGAAGGAAAAATAGCAAAAAAGAAAGAAAAAGGGAAGAAAATGGAGCAAAAATGAAGAAATGTGTGGCGCCCACCACATTTGACGAAGGTGGTGCCCGCCACATGGCCTTAGGAAGTGGTGGCGCCCATCACACACAATGTGGCGCCCATCACAAAGCTTGGACGTGTGTGGCGCCCATTCCGCAAAAGATGGCGCCCGCTACGGAGACCACACTAGAGTTGTGGCAGCCTCCACCAACCCAGTCTTCCTTCCTTATTTCTCTCCACAATTTTCTCCACAATCCTCTCCACGTTTGATTATTACTTTTTCAACCAACTACTCCCCACTAGGAGAAATGGAATGCTACTTTTAAGGAGAATGGGGAGTATATATGGTAAAGTTAGTTTTTACTAAGGGGTCAGTTCTCTTTTCAATTGTACGCTTAATTTTTAGTCAGATTCTTTTTGGTTAGTTTTTCTAGGTAGTTTTTCTTACTTTATAAAAGTGATAGTTTCTCCATATCGAGGACTATTGCAATTTATTTTACGCATTTGAATTCAATTGTAACGGTTACTCATTGCCAAAGCCTTCCGACATTATTTTAATTAAAGAATCAAGATTCAGTTCCAGCTCTCAATTCGTAATCCAGGTTTTATTTTGATTGCTATTTTATTTATTTATTCCTTATTGTATGTTTGATTTTACAAATACCATGTCTATTATCGGATCCATGTCCGGCTAAACCCTTAGGTATCAGTATGTAAAGACCGTCGAAACGACGAGATTCATAAATAATTGGTGTTAGTTTTTATAAAACTTATTTTTTCCGATTTTTAGTTTCTTATTTTAATCAAACCGTTTTCCGTACGAGAGTACAAAACAAACTAAGGTTACGGTCAATAAGAACGAGAGTTTGAGATTTTAACCAGATAGCTGAAACTAGGCATTAATCCTAAACACAACGAGGGCGCTTTAGGATTAATTAGACTTTATTCATATTCAAAAATTACTTTTAAATTCAAAATGAGACCGCGAGAACCAATCATTCTGGTTTTGGAGTATGGTCAGAGTCAATAAAAACGAGAGTGTGAGACTAAGTCTTTTCTATAAATAATTTCTACAGAAGAATATTTTGACCAATAAGATTACACCAACTATCTATCGGATCCCCTAAGTTTGATGCGTTACATACCGATATCCCCTCTATCACATATCTTTATTAATATTCTAGTTTACGTTATAGTTATTTCTCTTCATCCCTCCAATCTTAGAATGATCATCAGCCTTAGATTTACATAGTAACATTAGATAACGATACGTTCGATTATTAGTCCTTGTGGATTCGATAATCTTTAAAACTACGCGATAGGACTGTGCACTTGCAGTAACGATTCCCATAGACTTACTAAGTCATGATCAGGTATCTTTCAGCGTATATGACTCTAACCCACTTAGGTTTCCACCTTTCCCCATGTCCTTCATGGTTAGAACTCAAACCCAATTGAGGCACGAATCATCGGTGCCACATCTCCACTTACCGCTTTACCTAAGCCTTTGAAGTGGTATGTACACAAACACATCCAAATACGTGATTAATTCTCATATACTCGTGATTGCTCTCATTAATCACTAGGTGATCCTTGTCCCCAATTCTCATAATATTACATAAAGTCTCATGGCATCATAACATGATTCATTCGATACACACCGAGATATCATTGTGTATAAACATTGTCATCTAGGTTATTCATCATATGTTAAGTTATCCATTCTAGTCCATTTAAATAGTTACAAACCTAGGTTTCACCTCACTTATTATCACATGTTGTAATCAGTTATTATTTATTCAATGCAAACATATATCAACATACCTATACTTTCCAATTCAATGCATTCATATCATAATGTTATACATAAAGCACATAACATATTATAAGTTATAAGGCATGCATGATAGTTCAAACATCATTCATCGAACATTATTTGAAATATATGAATGGTTTTCTTCACAAAAAATAGAAATTTTAACTAGCTTTTCAACGCATCAAACCATGTTCCATTTCGAGTTACGAAACTCAAGTTATGGCATAAACAGTGCAAAAGGGAAAAACGTGAACCTGTCAGCCGCGCTATGCACAAGAAAGTGTGTTATGCACAATAGAACCCATGCGTTTGTAGCGTGCTAGCAGCCCCAGGAAGTGGTTGGGGTTGCGCGTAGCACCCCCAGGCTGGGCATAGCGCAAAAACCAATTCCAGCACTTATAAAACTCCAGTTTTTCCAACTTTTATCCAATTTAAGCCATGTATAAACACCTCATAACATGCCCAATCATCAAGGCATTCCAATAATATATATTATGGGTTCATCACACAATATCTATACATTCTATAAATTTTCCTTCTTCATGGAGCATAAAACCAAACAACAACAATAACACCCAATCACAAGAACACAACCAACACATGAAGAACATGTTGAATCATTGTTCATGGAAGTTTTCATAATCAATAGAGAACACTATCATACTATTTCTAACTATTCTATCGCTCAACACAAACCATAATTCCATCACAAAAAATCAATAACAACATGTACATACATAGAATCCAAGACAACCATAACATACATAGGAACAAGAATATCATATTATGGTTAACAACAACAACACAATTCATAAACCTTGTTTAGATCCTTGGAACCCTAAGAGTTTATAAATACCCCAAAGTTCTAACTAAGAACTAACCTCATGATTCAAGAAGAAGATGATGATATTGAGATGAAAATGAAATGATTGACAGTGATGATCATGATCTCCATGAGCATTTCCCTTCTTCTTCCTTCCTTCCTCTTCTTCTCTTCTTTCTCTTTCTCTTTTCCTCTTTCTTTCTTCCATTCCTTTCTTTCTCTTTTTCTCTTTTTGATAACTCTCAATTTCTCATCCTTATCTCTTCCTACTTCTTCTTATCGATATATAATATGCATAATATTTAAATATATTATATAATATTAGGTGATGATATAAAATATCTCAATTGATATTTTATCTTCTAGTACCAATTGACCAATTGTTAATGTTACTAAAATGTCCCCTCTTGTACTTATTAATAATGGTCCGTCTCTTTTAATAAGGATTAATTTCTTCAGAGTTCACCGGTTACTCTATCGGTCCCAACTGATAACTTTTAGAGCATATATGAGATTTAATTGTTCCAACTGACAAGAGATAGAGTACATAGAAACTCAGTTGGTCTCAACTGATAACTAATTGAGCATTTAAGGGTATATGGCATATTACATTGTGGGTTTTTAATCTTGAATATGAATTAAGGGATGTTGTTAGTTGTAATTCAAATTCAAGTAGTTAGTTGCATTTCATTTAAGTGTTATTTGAGTTTAGATTGCATTTGAGTTTCATCTTAGATTCTATAACTTGTATATAAAGAAAATAATTTATTGTCAAACTATTGCAGCCACTGAGCAAGAAAGAAAGAGTCAGATATATGTTTCTTCTTAACCCAAGCAGAGCGGACATACAAGGTTATGAGAATGTTATCGTGCCACCAAACAAAGGAACCAGGTGATTCCGGATCAGGGCTAGTGTGTAAGAGAATGTTTTCAAGCTCATCCAACATAGAACTTCCCTCCATGTCCTCATTCGAATCAACAGAACTTCTAATACTCCATGGCCACTCACTATTGATCCATTTCCCTACGTCTTCAACCTTAAGCTTGAAATTCTAAATTGACCAAAAAAAATCTTGAAATAACAATTTGAAAGATTTTGACGACAACCATTTGTGCCTCCAAAAATCAATGCACGACCCATCTCTTAATTTGCACGAGACATTAATTCAACTCCTCACCCAAGTTCCCATGAACAACCTAAGATCTCTTCACCATATGAATGACTTTTTTGTTATTAGCAAACCAAGATGACTAAAGAATTCTTTTGTTTTAATCATTCCATAAAATAAAAAATTTAATTTACAAATCAAACGTTACACTAGTTCACAAATTAGACATTTACCGTGCAATTCACACTAGTAAGTTTTATTCAACTCTTATTTTTAAGTAATAAAGTTTTAAAAATAATTCATAATACATTAGTATAACTTTTTTGATATTGATTGAATTTCTTATAAAAATTAATAATAATTTAATAATTTATATCTTCAAACTAATTTTCAAAAAGGAAAAAGTTATAATACGCAAAAATAGAATACATATAGATTTTGCAAAAATAAAGAAAAGGCAAAGAAAAACACAATAGTCATGAAAATTGACAGAAATAAGCTTATCTATGAGGAAAAAAATAATGTTGAAAAATAAAATTTAAGATGTTGTTCTAAATATATTCTCTAATTATTATCATAAATAAATTTGATTTTTTTAATATATTTAAGTGTTAATGTATCTAGTCCATATATGGACTAGATATATAAGTCAAATATATATATAATTTTTTTTTATAATAATGACAAGATGGTATATAATAATAAAGTTAGTGGTGGAAGTTATTGATGAAGAGAAACTATGTGGAGATTATAGGTGTGAGTCAGTCGTGGTAGTGTTCGTAGAGGGAAGAAAATAAGAATGAATGAAAGTATTTTTATAATAATTAAATAATTAATAATTATTATTTAATTAAATAATTGAAAGTGTGAGGGTTGAAAATGTGAGGTGTTGGATTTTATTTTTAAGTTTTTTTTATTTAATTAGGTGTTTGTTTCAAGTTATGAAATATTATTCTTTGGAATCATATTTACAGGATTATATTTTTTAGGAATGATATTCCTATGTGTTTGGAGAAAAAATATTTTTTTTGGAAATACTTTTGAATTTAATTTAAAATTATAAAAAAATAAAAATAAACTAAATGTGAGTATTAATTAAAGTTAGAGTTAGTTTAACTGTATTTTTATAGAAATATTCTATCCCACTCTTTGACCTGATAATAACTATAAAAAAAATCATGAATAAATAATATTTTTTTTGGAAATAAAAATACTTGAGAATAATTTTTTTAAATTTGAAGCAAAATTCGAGATTGTTGTAGGTCTAGTATCATATTCTCGAAAATGTTAAAACAAATGCACTAGATAGTTGAAAATGTGTGATATGGATTTTTTTTAATTCTTTTTTTAATGTAATTAATTGTTATTTAAAAATGTGGGATGTGGGGATTTTTTTTTAATTATGTAATTAATTGTTATATTTTTTAACAAAACTTTTTTAATGTAATTAATTGTTAATCAAGTAATTAATAATTATTATTTAATTAAATAATTGAAAATGTGGGGTGTTGGGTATTGGGTTTTTAAAAATGTTTTATTATTTAACTAAGTAGTTGAAATGTGAGATGTGGGTTTTTTAGTGTAGTTAAATATTATTTGAAAACATGGGATGTGGGTTTTAAAAATATATATTTTAATGTAATAAATTGTTATATTTTTGATGTAATTAATTGTTAATTAATTAACCAATTATAAATGTTATTTATTATAATTTTTATAAGATTGATTTAACGTAGAAGTTGTCGTATGTCAAGATTATAGGTGTGAGTTAGTGGTGATAATGTTTGACAGAGAGAAGAAAATAAAAATAAATGAAAGTATTTTTATGATAATTAATTAATTAATATCAATAGTTATTTATTTAATTAATTAAATAATTGAGAATGTAAGGGTTGAAAATGTGGTGTGGTGTCAAATTTAAACAAAAAATAGAATATTTATAAATATATTTTAAAAAAATGTCAATGAGTGTCCCATTCCAAAAACATTTTTTAATGACTTTAAAAGCTAAAAAATATAGACACTTGTATTCTATCATATCATACATGCATAAATAGTATGCATATCCTCATCTCAATTCTCAACCAACTTCATCTTAGAGTTTCACTATGGAGGGACATGAAATTTTGGGGTTTGGTTTCTTTGTAACTGGTTTATGGCACTTTTTCAACCACATCAAACTCCATTTTCTTTCTTCTTCTTTCAATTCCTACACTTCAACCCTATGGTTTCCATCCAAATTAACTAGATACATGGAGCTTTATTTAACTATTGCAAGTGGCATACTCTTCATAGCCATGGAGCTTTTCATCTATTCTCTTCACCACCAACCATTTGACCCTATAGATGGAACCATTCCCTCTAACCGTCTTCACAACTTTGAACACTCTTCCATGGCTTTGTCTTTCTTATCCTATGCTACATTTTCTATAATTCTTGATAGAAAAATAACCATTGCTAAGAAAACTCAAAATGAACTCACTCATTTGCTTGCAGCTATAGCATTTGCTCAACAGTTTCTTCTTTTTCATCTTCATTCAAGAGATCATATGGGGTTAGAAGGACAGTACCATTATTTTTTGCAAGTTTTGATTTTTATTTGTTTCGTGACGACCCTTATGGGAATTGGATTTCCAACGAGTTTCTTGGTGTGTTTTGTGCGTTCGGTTGGGATAATCTTTCAAGGTCTGTGGCTTATGTTCATGGGGTTCATGCTTTTTACACCTGGTTATCAACCCAAAGGCTGTTTCATGAAACCTGAAGGGGATCAATATGTGGTTAGGTGCAGTGATGAAGAGGCTCTTCATCGTGCGGTTTCGTTGGTGAATATTCATTTCAGTTGGTTCTTGATTGGTGTCACTGTTTTTGCGATGTCGTTCTACTTGATTATGGCTTTATGTTATGGTGGAAAAACAGTGGAGTATGTTTCATTGATGAAGGAGGAACATTACCAAGATGAAGATGGCTTGAAAAACTTCAATGTTGAGTCACAATGTCAAAATATTGCCACAAGCAATGAAGAGCAAACATGAAGATCTTGGTCTAGGTCAAGTTAATTAATGTTGTTGTAATAAAAAAAATTGTATTGCTTTATAAACGTATTTGTCACATACACCTAATTGGAAAATTCATTGATCAATTACATGAAATTAGGAAATCAATATTTATTTGTTGTAGATATGATTTGGAAATAAGGGTTGTCGTTCTTGTCACCTTAATTTGAAATTCTGAAAAAATAAGTGATCGGATCTTCCTCTGTATCTCACATTCCCACTCATAACTCTGAATGGGGCAAGTTATGGAGTCGTCAACTGTCTTTCTGATTATATGATTACATAGAGAACCTAGCCATATGATATATATAACCCTAGTCTCTACCAATTCTGAGTCAAGGGTTAAAGTCCACGCTTTTGCCCAGGTCAATCCGATTTTATATATTTGCCTTTAATTAAAAAAATATCACTTAACAAATAAAGAAACTTATTTATGCACCCCATCAGAATCATGATTAACCTGTTTTCAAAAACTCAAATAACAATTGATTGCATGCAGTCCACAAAATCTACTTTTAATATATAAAAGTTAATTACCACCATAATTACTTAATTACCCTAATTACAATCCATAATACAGCTACTTTCATGTTCCTATAAGTAATTTCGTACTAAACTCTATTTTATTGTTGTTGCAATCTTATCATTCCAAAATGAAATCAATATTCTGAAATCAAATTAATTATTATTGTAGTTTTTTTGCCAAATATTATCGTTACTTGATTTTCTTTAAATGACAAAATAAATATTTAATTGTATAATTATATGTTATTAAATTATAACTTTAAAATTAAAAATAACTATTTAATATAGTTGATTAATATTAATTGAGTAATTTAATATTATTGTTAATTTACCTACCAATTAATTATTATTATTGTTACTATTATTATTGATATTTACCTGCCATATATGATAAGAATATTTTTAAAATTTAAATAGTATATTTATTATTTGATTTGATTTGATTTAATTGAGATCCAAACTCTATAAATTAAAATCGATTACTTATTATGAACAATAATATAGGGTCATTTCAATGTCAATCTATTATTAATTGAATTTTACATAGATGTAATTTTGCAATAACACGCTGGCATACTGAATCTTATACCGTTGTTATATTTGCACTAACATATTTTATCCTTTCAACCGAATAATTATAGTAAATACGTACATTCTGTATACCGAATTATAATAAAAATGTATTAAAATCAAAAGCAATAAAACTGTTTACAGTAAATAAAAATATAGTCTAATTTCTTCATGATCATAAATATTTAAAGTTAATATATAAAAGTTAATTACCACCATAATTACTTAATTACCCTAATTACAATTCATAATACAGCTACTTTCATATTCCTATAAGTAATTTCGTATTAAACTCTATTCATATTACCGTTATTTTATTGTTGTTGCAATCTTATCATTTCAAAATGAAATCAATATTCTGAAATCAAATTAATTATTATTGTAGTTTTTTTGCCAAATATTACCGTTACTTGATTTTCTTTAAATGACAAAATAAATATTTAATTGTATAATTATATGTTATTAAATTATAACTTTAAAATTAAAAATAACTATTTAATATAGTTGATTAATATTAATTGAGTAATTTAATATTATTGTTAATTTACCTACCAATTAATTATTATTATTATTGTTATTATTATTATTATTGATATTTACCCGCCATATATGATAAGAATATTTTTAAAATTTAAATAGTATATTTATTATTTGATTTAATTTAATTTAATTGAGATCCAAACTCTATAAATTAAAATCGGTTACTTATTATGAACAATAATATAGAGTCATTCCAATGTCAATCTATTATTAATTGAATTTTACATAGATGTAATTTTGCAATAACACGCTGACATATTGAATCTTATACCGCTGTTATCTTTGCACTAACATATTTTATCCTTTCAACAGAATAATTATAGTAAATACGTACATTCTGTATACCGAATTATAATAAAAATGTATTAAAATCAAAAGCAATAAAATTGTTTACAGTAAATAAAAATATAGAATAACATCTTAAAATTCTATTCTATTTGATTATTCATTTACTTATTACTAATTTATTTATTATATAAAAATATATCAAATAAAATTTTAAATATATGTTGTGTCATTAGCATTTATTTCAACTTTTGATTTATTATTGATTTTTTATTTCAATGAATTTTCTTTAAATATTTATGATCATGAAGAAATTAGACTATATTTTTATTTACTGTAAACAGTTTTATTGTTTTTGATTTTAATACATTTTTATTATAATTCGGTATACAGAATGTACGTATTTACTATAATTATTCTGTTGAAAGGATAAAATATGTTAGTGCAAAGATAACAGCGGTATAAGATTCAGTATGCCAGCGTGTTATTGCAAAATTACATCTATGTAAAATTCAATTAATATTAGATTGACATTGGAATGACCCTATATTATTGTTCATAATAAGTAACCGATTTTAATTTATAGAGTTTGGATCTCAATTAAATTAAATCAAATCAAATAATAATATACTATTTAAATTTTAAATATTCTTATCATATATGGCGGGTAAATATCAATAATAATAATAACAATAATAATAATTAATTGGTAGGTAAATTAACAATAATATTAAATTACTCAATTAATATTAATCAACTATATTAAATAGTTATTTTTAATTTAAAGTTATAATTTAATAACATATAATTATACAATCAAAACGATGTTATATATGTGTAACATCAAAGGTTGGATCCTTTTCAGCATTTTGCCACACACCTCTATCAAATTATATACTCTCTTTTTTTCCAGGTTATTAGGTTTGTAATTTTATAGTCATCTAAGTTTGCAGTTACATTAATTTTTGAATTTTTTTTTCAGTGAAAATGAGTAGAAAGGTTGATTCTGTGAAAGACATCAATGACTCAAAAGAAACTTGACGTCTTGCTGTTCGAATAATGAATGTTTGGAGTGTTGTGAATAATAAGGGTATTGAACATTTGGAGATGATTGTTATGGATTCCTTGGTAAATTGCTTTTCTTTTTTTAAGTATAGATTTTTGTATGATAGTTAGTAATTACAACAAAATGCTTTTTTGTATAACATATAAAAAGATTATTATTTTCATTTTGTTAGGGTGATCGGATTCAGGTCCTTATTCGTCATGACCATTTACTGAAATGGAAAGAGGTCATTAAGGAGAATATGACATGCATTATAAACAATGGCAGTGTCTATAACAATGATTTTCAGTGGAAGGTATGTGATCATTAAAAAAAATTGTGTTTCTTGGTGGTTCTCAGTATTCGCTAGTAGAAAGGTTTGTTCATAATGCGAAATGTATGTCCTTAAGTCAGTTCTGCAAAATCAAACATGTAAGTTGAATACTATAGAGCCGAATTTATCTTTACTGTTACAATTATATTGTTTGCTTTTTGAAATTAATATCATTTTTGATTTGCTTTTAGGAAACTTTATGTGTTACTGTAGCAACCACATTGAAATTTGTTGTCTCAAAGTATGGATGGTTTTATTATGGCTGCACAAGGTGTTCTTCGAAGGCACCTAATCCTGAAAAAGCTTATGAATGTTCATGTGGACAAAAAGTCGAACAGCCTATACCAAGGTACATATAATCTAGATGAATTGCAAATAAATTTGGTAATGGATTTGTTATTAATCATATTATTTTCTTCGTTTAAAATACTATAGGTACAAGATTGAGATATATGTTAGCAATGGTGAATCAAAATATCGATTTGTATTCTGGGATTCCGAATGTGCTGCTATACTTGGAATGACTGTTGAATTTATGCATAACTTTATGGTGGAGGTACATTGTTATACATAAGTTAAAATGTTAATAGTTTATCGAGTTGTAAAGTTCAGATTATCACTCATGGTTGATATTTTATTTTTCCATTAGAATGGAGAAGATGATCCAATGGTTTATCCTGATGAGCTTGAAATGCTGTTGAATAAGAAAATGGCTTTTAGAGTTAAGGTGCAGCCAACGTTTTCCCAAGCGTCTGTTTGGAAGCTTTGTGATGATGAAGCCTTTGTTAAAGAGATTGAAAATGACTACATAGTAGAAGACGTATAATATTCACTTAATTCATGTATTATTTAAACATTTAACAAGTATAATAAATATTCGATGTTTCAATGTGCAGAATCAGTCTAAAACTGAATATGCAAAGTTGGTCCCTAACAAAGAAAACTTGGAAACTTCCGCAGTAAGTATCTTCATTTGTTAACATAATAATTTTCTATGATAAATATTGTATTATTATAATTCATTTTATATCTGACAATTAATTTTTTATATTGCAAGCAAACATTATCTGCATCTGGTGAAAATGATCCAGAATCAATCATTCTAATGACTCCGGCTAAGGATGTTGTAATTGCTGACAAGGGTGAAGAAGTTGATTTTGAAGCGTCTGGCGCTACGCAATTATCAGGCACCAAACCATCCAAGAAATTAAAGATAGAACCATCTTCTTAATTAGAATTTTCGGAAATTTGATATTGAAATATATTTTATGAACTTTTTAGCACCAGAATGAGTTTAAGTATGAAGTTGTTAAGAACATGATATGTTTTGGTTGTAGGATGTGTTCTTACTTTTTTGAAGTGTTTATTTTGTGGGATTACAATTGACATTTATATTTCATGTATGGTTTAAAGGATGATAATGAGTATTTAATTCATGTGTGTGAAATTATTCAAAATCCTATGTTGTTATGTTGAACATTGTGTTTTGTGTGTTCTTTCAACTATAAAATTTATATGAGTATCATATCTTCAAATGTTAATAAGTATTTTAGATTGATAACACTACGCCAAAAACTGGAATAGACAGCGCCCCTTAGAGGGCGCTTTATTACAAAAGCGCACTCTAAAGTGAAGAGAAAAATAAGGAGCGAACAACTTGAATAGACAGCGTACTTTAGAGGGCGCTTTTGTAACAAAGCGCCCTCTAAAGTGAAGCGAAAAAATAATGAGGAAATGAAGGGACACCAATAGAGGACGCTTTATTGAAAGCGCCCTCTAAGGGTAACCTTAGAGGGCGCTTCTAAAAAAGTGCTCTCTATGTCCATGTACATTTCCAGTTTATAAGGCGCTTTTGGAAAGCCTTAGAGAGCGCTTTTAGAAGCGCCCTCTAAAGTGAAGCGAAAAAATAATGAGGAAATGAAGGGACACCAATAGAGGACGCTTTATTGAAAGCGCCCTCTAAGGGTAACCTTAGAGGGCGCTTCTAAAAAAGCGCTCTCTATGTCCATGTACATTTCCAGTTTATAAGGCGCTTTTGGAAAGCCTTAGAGAGCGCTTTTAGAAGCGCCCTCTTAGGCCCCCTTTAGAGGGCGCTTTTGTAACTAAGCGCCCTCTAAAGTGAAGCCAAAAAAAAGATGGAGGGACAACAATAGAGGGCGCTTTTGTGAAAGCGTCCTCTAAGGTTACCCTTAGAGGGCGCTTTTGAAAAAGCGCTCTCTAAGTCCATGTACATTTCCAGTTTAGAAGGCGCTTTTGGAAAGCCTTAGAGAGCGCTTTCAGAAGCGCCCTCTTAGGCCCCCTTTAGAGGGCGCTTTTTTTAAAAAAGCGCCCTCTAAGGTCCCCTTTAGTAAACATTAAAATTATAACATATACTGCATGTCTCTTTATTTTCCCTCTCTATAAGCAACGTAACTGGGTTTTCTCTCTACTACACTGCTTCCACCGTCTACTGCGATTACTCTCGTCCTCCGTTCGTTCTCCCTCCCTCACCATCGTCGTCGCCGTCGCCTTTTTCTGCTGCTGCGTTCACGTTCACGTCCACCGTCACTGTTCACTTTCTTCTCCATCGTTACCGTCACCTTGAAGGTATTTCTCTTCTCCATCTTTACCGTTCACTTTCTTCATGTGTTTGATTAGGGCATTTTCTAAACTTAGTTTTACATTTTGTGCATTATGTTGATTAATGTTGTTTAGGGCAAACTGAGTTTTTTATTTCTGATTGAAAACTGATATCATTTGAAGTGTGTTTGAGCTTGTGCTTGGAAGTTTGATGATTATGGATGCAAGTTTGTTCATGTTCCAAACACCATAAATTTGCATTGGTCTTTTTCATGCAGTAGGTGTGTGTGAGTTTGCATTAGTCTTTTGCATGCAGTAGGTCTTTTGCATGAGAAATGGAAGGTATATGAATGTGTTGACGTATTGAATCATTGTCTTACTTGGGTCTTATTGAATCATTTCTATATTACAGATAAAATGGCTAACCAAGACGATACCCATGCCGCGAATGAATCACGTAATAATGTTGAAAAGAAATCAAACGAGGATTGACTGTTATGAAGTCAATCATTCGTGCAAGAGACAAGGGTGTAAAATTTGAAGTGCATTGGAGTGCTGAAGACCAACTAATTGAGCCTAACGGTTCAATGTTGGCAAGTTACATTGGTTTCCTTGTTTGCCAACATATTCCGATTACATGTGATAATTGGAGAAGTCCGGACTTGAAGGTTGGCAAGGAAAAAAATATGGTCGGAGATACAGGTACTTACCATATATTGTTATATGTTTTTTTTTGTGACTATTTGTTAACCATATATTGTTATAATATTACTTTATAATAACACACTCCATTTGTATGTTTTTTAGAGATCCTTTCACATCGATGAAAGCCGGCAAAAATATTGTATTCAATTGGCCGGAAAAAGACTCCGAGGATTTCGATCCTTTTTGTGCAACAAATTTCTCAAGGATGAGGAAGGAAAATTTGTTGAAGGAGAACGGTCAATGAAGTATGCCGAGATTATTTCAGCCGATGAATGGGATAACTTTGTCGCCAAACGAAGAAACGAAAAATTCCATGTAATGTTTATTAATTATGGTATTATACAATTGTTAAGTTACTTGGTTCTAATATGCCTTAAACTTTTTTATCCAGGAAATAAGCGACATAAATAGGAAAAGGGCATCAAAACCCGCGTATCCGTACAAAAAAGGGCGTACGGGTTATGCACGGTTACAACAAAGAATTGTGAGTATATTCAAATGCTATGAGCTTATACATTGTCACAATATGTTATAATTGATGATCTTATAATCTAATTCAATGTGTAGCTAGCCGAGGAGAAAAGTGACGCAACATCTCTTCCGGACCACGTATTATGGAAGGCTGCTCGGGTTGGGAAGGATGGGGTTGTCGTTTGAAGCGGTCCAAAATGTTTATGACGAATGTGTAAGTATATGTAACATTATTTCTTTAATTATATCGAAAATTTTGTTAGACATATAATTCATTTTTAATCTCCTCTAATAATATTTCAGGAGACTTTATCCCAAACCCCTTCAACCGAGGTCCAGGATTGCAGGAGCGTACTTAGTCGAGTACTAAATGTTCCTGAGTATTCCGGTCGTGTGAGGGGTAAGGGTTTTGGTGTGACTCCGTCGTCATTTTATAAAAAACAAAAACAAAAAATCCTACCAACAAAGAGGTGATGGAGACCTTGGCGGAGTTAAGGGCACAAGTACTCCAACTGCAAAACGAGAATGCAAGGTATAGAGAGGAAAGGTGCGCTTCCGAGGCAAAAGATACTAGTGACCGAGCTAGTATCAATCATCAACCGAAATTTCCCGAGGTAATTATATATGTTATTATGAAATTAAAATAGCACTTTTTTACTTGACACATATACAAGTTAACAATAACATTTATTATTGGTTTAGGGCATTTCACCTTGTCAGCTGTATCTATCGTCACCAACTTATCGCATGGTTGGCAAGGGAAAAGTGCACAATACTTCGGGTGAATTACTTCACCATAATCCCCTCCCGGTGGGATTTATGAAAGTTTCGGTTGACCTCGTATTAGATACGGACGCCCGTCTACCATTACCCGACGTTGTTTCAGAGACAACGTTGATGCGAGAAGCAGTCGGATCCTTTGTTGGTTGGCCGTCAGATCTAATTTTCCCTGATGCCGAGGTATATATGTTCTAAATGATTATGAATATTTAGAATTCACATTTCAATTCAGCTACAATTATGATATTTAGTCAATCCTTATTACATGGTAATGTTAGACTCCTACAAGACCCACCCCTAAAGCTGGTAAAGGGATTTCAAGACGCATCGAGTCGGTTGCATCTCAAAAAGAGGTACAAATATATATACCCATTGAATTATATACACAACGATTCTTTTGCATCACAAAAAGTAATGATTTATTTTATATGAATTTTTAGGTTCCCGGTCGAAAGTTGAAAAGCGATGGTAAGGATATTCCAACGAAGGATATTCCAACGAAGGATATTCCAACGACGGCCGGGACAAAATCTCAAATTATGATGCGTCTTGAGAAAATGGTGGAAGAGTCCGATATTATGGACGGGTCCATTCGTAGTATAGATTTTGATGAAGGTGTTTTCGGAAAAGCTCATTTCGAAATAATTGGAAAGGAGGACATGCAACAACTTTTTGAGCACGACGAATTGGGCATCGGTATCATTCATACATACATATGGTACTCCGATCAATCTATAATTTACTTAGTTGAACAATTTATTTACACATTTCAATGAGTAGTCTAATATTTATTATGTTTCTATTTAAGGTATATGTATGACAAATTGATGCGGGGAACTGAATTGTGTAACCGTTTCAATTTTTTGCTGCTTCCCGTGTCAACGCAACGTTAATATCGAAAAATCCAACATCCGTAAAGAATGATCT
Source organism: Lathyrus oleraceus (assembly GCF_024323335.1). Classification (NCBI taxonomy): domain Eukaryota; kingdom Viridiplantae; phylum Streptophyta; class Magnoliopsida; order Fabales; family Fabaceae; genus Lathyrus; species Lathyrus oleraceus. Next base: position 500,829,283 of record NC_066584.1, read on the forward strand.
AGTCGAAAGATTCATGGCGGCCGGCGATAATACTACACGCAGTTTGTTTTTTTTACCGTTTAATTCTGGCAACGGGTTAGATTTTCTTTCTAATAATTTCATTCTAATCTATGTATATCTTTTACGTAGAAAATTTTCATTCATCTAAATTTTTGTTTTATTTTACAGTGGCCACTGGGTGTTGGTTGCTATGGATCTTTCGAGACTAATAGTGTATTATCTCGATTCGTTATCGGGTGATTGGAGTAAATATCCGGGTTTGAAGAAGACGGTTGACACGTAAGTGAAATTCCTCTAAATATTCGTGTGTATTTCTATATTTAATTATGTCTGTCAGATTGATCTCAATATACGTTTTTATTTTGTTAGGGCAATACTAAAATTTAGATCGAAAAAGAATTACCGCATTAGGAAGGACATTACCTGGGTCAGAGTTCAGGTATATATTAAGTATCTTATTTTTGCTTATAATAGTGTTTGTTTTTTTGCTTATAATAGTGTTTGTAAGAAATTAACTATATATATATATTGTTTGTTTTTCTGTGTAGTGTCCTCAGCAAAATAATTCGGTCGATTGCGGATTTTTTGTATTGAGATTTATGAGAGACATCATTGCGTTGAATCGTATAGACATCCCAAAAATGGTATGGAATAATAACTTAGGGTTTATTTTAATATTATCGAATATTTCATCTAATTTGTTACTAAATCATGAATATGTTTTATTCTCTTAATTGTAGTACTTTGAGGAATACAAAACCTACTCAAGAGCAAATTTGGATGAAATCAAGGATGAATTGTGTCAATTCATTGTTGATCAAAGAATCATATAGCTAGGTTGTATATTGTTGTACATATATGTATGGAATGTTGTTGTTGTATGGTGTTGTTGTATATATGTTGTATATTGTTGTTGTAATTTTACTAAATCATGAATATGTTGTTGTATATTGTTGATCAAAGAATCATATATTAATGTTGTATATATGGAGGATTAATGTTGTATATAAATGGATTCATGTTGTATATATCAATGGATTGATGGTGTATAACATTGGATTAAAGGATGAAATCAATATGAATTTTACACTTTTGCAGCATGCGAACAGGTTACCAATTAAATATCCACTGTTTTTCAAACAAATTTTTTAAAATAACTAACACTTTAGAGGGCGCTTTCTGTAGGAAGCGCCCTCTAAACACTTTACATTGAGAACTTTAGAGGGCGCTTTGTCCAGAAAGCGCCCTCTAAACACTTTACATTGACAACTTTAGAGGGCGCTTTCTGCAGAAAGCGCCCTCTAAAGTGTTAGTTATTTTAAAAAAATAAGCGCCCTCTAAACACTTTACATTGACAACTTTAGAGGGCGCTTTTTCCAGAAAGCGCCCTCTAAACACTTTACATTGACAACTTTAGAGGGCGCTTTTTCCAGAAAGCGCCCTCTAAGGTGTCCCTTTATGGACCACTCCAGAGGGCGCTTTTTTCATAAAGCGCACTATAATGTGGGCCTTTAGACAGCGCTTTCTCCAGGAAAACAAAGCGCTGTCTTTACCTATGCCAGCGTCAGATTAGAGGGCGCTTAAAAGCGCTGTTATAGGCCAAAATAAGCGCCCTCTTTTCCCTTATTTGGCGTAGTGTAACAAAATACATTGTCATCTTATGAAATATGTGTATACGACTAAATTATAAATAGATTATTGCATGTCATGTTTGGTTTCAGTATGCCTAATGGTGTTAGAAATTAAAAAAACAATTACATAAAAATTTATTATGAAATCCTTCAAAACTAATTATAGAAAACACATAGAAACACATTTTTTTACAATTTTTTTCAAAGTCTAATACATATGTTAAAATTGCAGGTAGTTCAGAAATGTTGGAGCAATGTTTGAATCTTGCATTCAACTGAATTAAGGATTTATAAAAAAAACAAGGTATAATTATCATATACAGTGAATTGTCTTTTGATTGGTAATGGAAAATCTACATTGTTTGTTTGAAATGATTAAGTTAAGCATGCAACTATACTTTTTACCAATCTCACGTCATCATATATAGTATTATAACTCAACATATTTAAATTATTTATTTGTCAAAATATAGTTGGGGGTTGAAATGAATAATTATGTTCACTGCCTCCTTTCTATTGGCTAGGTCAGTGGAGTATTAAAATAATTCAGCCGTAAGATAATTAATGTTATGCATGATTTGTAATAAATCAATAAGAATATCAATTCTTTATACATTTAGTTGTACAAGAAAATGATTGTAAATAATTAAAGTGAGCTAAGAAAATGGCCCCCACTAAATCCCACTATATATTATATAAAATATAATTAAAAAATTGATTCAAATATATTAAAATACATTAAAAGAGAGTTTTTCATTGGGTAAGGTGATGTATGATATGAGTAATTTCCAATGGGTGAATTATTTTATGAATTTGGGATAAAAAGAAAATTTTGAAATCTTGAATTATGGTGTGAATTTGGAATAAGAGGTGGATTTCCAAAATATGAGGTGTTTTGTTGATTTGAGATACAAAGAGGACTTCCATCATTTTGCATAAAATTGGAGCATGTGTTATGTTGATTGAGGTTCATTTTCAAATGAAATGTGTACACAAAAAAATTAAAATTAAATAAAATAAATTGGTCAAATTTAGACTAGATGTGAGTGAAAAATGTGATAAAATAAATTACCTATTTATACTACTAAAAAATATTACCGTTATTTTATTGTTGTTGCAATCTTATCATTTCAAAATGAAATCAATATCCTGAAATCAAATTAGTTATTATTGTAGTTTTTTAAGGTTGCGGGCAGGTTTTGAATCATCACTTCCTAAAAGGTTGCGGGCAGGTTTTGTATAAACCCAGTTTTTTAAGGACCAAAGAATTGTACGAAGTTAAATCATTTTTGTTGCTGGACTTATTTCTCACAATTTTAACTAAAATTGTGAACCTTTTGTTTCAATATCTTTTGTTGCATTAAACCTTACTGTATCAATTGCAATTAATTTCAACATTTGATAGTATTCATTACTATATTTTAAAACAAATGAGGTTCTGATATTTCTTTTACATGGTTTATTTATTTTGGTTAAATAATCATTTATTATGAAGGTTAATATTTGCGCTTTTATACCTCAAATTAGTAACAGATTGGAAAATTTCATCAATTACTAAATAAATATATTTTTATTTCTTATGTCCAAAATCTCAATGATAAATGGAATGTTTATTCATAACATTAACAATGGAATGTTTATTATATATCAATATATCAATAAATTGTAAAAATATTTTTGTATTATATTTTTTGATTATTTCTTTAATATAGTATACAAAAAAATTAAGCAAATTATATTACTATAAATTAATAATGTTTTACTTTATTATGTCCCAAACTGGAAAAAGTTATTTGTGGAAATTTTTTGAACCCATTTATTGATCATTTAACATCCATTACATTAAAAAAAACTCTTATGTAATAAATTTGTGTACGTTGATCCAACTATATATATATATATAATATATATATATATATTATATATATATATATATATATATATATATATATATAATATATATTATATATATATATATATATATATATATATAATATATATAAACAAAAAATATATTATATTTTAATTTTTTTTAAATAAATTATTGCACTTACGCGACCCTTGCGAACGCACGGGTCCTTTACTAGTATTAGATAAATCTAACATTCTTCCATTTGACAAAATCCATGGTGTGATTTTGATTTTTTTTCAAAAAACATATTTTTGAAAATAACTCTCGGATTAATGATTGATTTCTTAAAATGTGGCCGCATTTTAAGAAAATGCATGATTCCATATGCAATATCTGAATATGATTTTGTCCAATAAAAGTCAAGCAGTATCGAATCATGACGATTATTATATCCTTCATTGACATAAAACCTTCCATGGGTCAGATACTACGGACTCCATCAACTAGTCATCAGTGTGGATTGTGGCAAGAAAATAACATGTTAATGTGATCCAACAGCCAAACAGTTATTTTCTTTGTCAGTCCTAAATAATTTCTCTCAAATGCCTTAAAGTCAAAGTAATTGCATGATTCTACAAACCATAACGCCTCAGCTTCAATATGGCGCCGACCACCAGCACAGTGGTCCTGACAATGTTGGGCTTAAAATCATACTTCAGCTCCAATATGGCATCAACCACGGATATAATGGTCCCGAAGATGTCGAGCTCAAAATTATAATCATGCCTCGAACTCCAAACTTGTGTCGACCATAGACACGATGGTCCCAATGACACCGAGTTCCAATTTTAACAATTGACATATAAATAAATAATGACAAATAATAATAACATTATTCATTAAATATCAATTGCTCAAAATGAAAATTACTTGACAATCTAACACTTAAAATGTCCAAAATAATATACAACATGATAAGAAAATGGCATAAAGAATAAACTCTCACTAATCAATTACATCAAAAGAACTCACAATTCTCATGTTCTTAACATAGTTTTTGAACACAATGGGCCTAAGTCCCTTGGTTAGGGGATCAACTAGCATGAAAACAGTAGCAATGTACTCAACAACAATGTCATTTTTCTTCACAATATCTCTAAATGTCAAATACTTCAATTCCAAATGCTTATAACCGCTAGAAGTTTTATTATTCTTAGAGTAGAACACAATTGCATTATTATCACAATAAAGTTTTAGTGGCTTAGCAATGAAATCGACAATACGAAGTCCAATCACTAAATTTGTCAACCAAACAACATGAGTGGCAACAACATAACAATCAATAAACTCTGCTTGTATGGTAGAAGAGGCAAAAAGGGTTTTCTTTTTACCTTTCTAAGATATCTCACCTCCATCCAGCATAAAAATGTAACTAGAAGTAGATTCCTTATCATCAACATAACCAATAAGATCAAAGTCAATCTACCAAACTATTTCTAAGTTGTCAACTCTCCTAAAAATAAGCATATACTCTTTAGTTCTATGCAAATATCTCATCAATTTCTTAGTAGCAATTCAATGATCATTCCTAGGATTAGACTGGTATCGTCCCAAGATACCAACTATGAAAGCAATGTCAGACCTAGTGCATACTTGAGCATACATCAAGTTGCCCAATACACTATCCAAAGGTTTGCCCTTCATCTTTGCCCGCTCAATCTCATTTTTTGGATATTGATCTTTACTGAACTTGTCTCTTTTAGAAATTGGAGCATCCCTTAACTTACAGTTTTCATATTGAACCTCTCTAAGACTCTATTGATATAAGTCCTCCGTGACAATCCAAGTATACCATGTGATCTATCTCTGTATATTTCAATTCCCAACATAAAGTATGTTTCACCAAGATGTTTCATATCAAAGAACTTGGTTAGTATAAGTTGGGTCTCATGAAGTAGACCAAGATCACTATTGTCAAGCAAATATCATCATCATACAGCACGAGAAAGATAATTTGCTCCCATTGACCTTAAGATAGATGCACTGGTCAACTTTACTTTCTTCAAAACCCAATAAAGTCACCACCTCATCATATTTCAAGTACCATTGTCTGGAAGCCTGTTTCAAACCATAAATAGATTATTTTCAATTTACAAATCAAAAGCTCATTACCATTTGTCACAAAACCCTCAGGGTGTTGCATGCACACCTGCAAGATTGAGAATAAGTAATAGCTTCTAGATGATTTTTAGTATCAATAACAATACCAACATCATAAGCATCCTAACTAAGATAAACTACAAAATCATCAAGGATAAAAGGTGCCTTTTGTCTTACTTCCCTTCTAACATGAATTTTCTCTACTGGCTCATCAAGTTGTGCAACCTCAACTATAACGTGAGGATCAACTACATTTTTAACAAGTGGTTCAACCATATTTTCAACTGGATGTTCAGTCACACTCTCATTTGGAGAAAAACCTCCATGAGCAGTGGATGATCTAGCATTATCAAAATTAGGTAGTGACAAAGTAACAACGTCGGGCATAATAGAATCAATATTATCAGATGCAATGACAGACTCAGCAACATCAAGCTCAAGGAATTTTGCATGCATGGACTCCACAATTTTATTACCTCTACCAGGACAGAAGAATATGTATCTTTTAGCTTGATCTGGATATCCAATGAAAAAACTACGACTAGTTTTTGGGTCAAGATTTGTCTCAAAGAGATTATATATTTAAACCTCTGCAGGGCAACCCCAAGCACGAAGATGGTTAAAACTGGGTGTTCTACCTGTCGAAAGCTCAAAATGTGTTTTTGGAACTGATTTACTAAAAATTTTGTTTAGTATATAAAGGGATGTTTTCAAAGCGTCACCCCACAAAAATTCTGGTGAATTACATATACTCATCATGTTTCTCATTATATCCTTAAGAGTTTGGTTTCGCCTTTCGGCTACACCGTTTTGTTCGGGCATGGTGTATTGTGGAACAATTCCACAATCTTGCAACTATTTTGCAAAAGGCCTCATGTGTTGCCCAGTAGAATCATATTTACCATAATACTCTCCACCACGGTCGGAACGCACCATCTTTATCACCTTTCCTAGTTACTTTTCAACCTCAATTTTAAAGATTTTAAACTTTTCAAGTGCTTCTGATTTTTCCTTAATCAAGTAAAGATAGTCTTACCGGAAAAATTGGAATTCCAATCCATGAACAGGATCGCAACTCATAATAATGTTAAATCATAATCATATTTAAACAGCAAACAATTAAATCATAATTCTGATACCAGGTAAACGAAAAATTCATTGATTAATTATATGAAATTAAAATATCAGAGTTATTTGTTTTAGACATGTCTTATCACCTTAATTCGGAATCTTGAAAAAATGAGTAACCAGATCTTCTTTTGTATCTCACACTTCCACTCACAATCCTCAATGGCTCTGTCAATTGTTTTTTTGATTCTATGATTACAAAAAGAACCTAGTCATATAATACTATACAACCTAGTCCCTACTCTTTATGGGCCAACGACTAAAACCACACTTTTGACCACACTGATCAGATTTCAGATATTTTGTCTTTAATTAAAAATGATCACTTAACTAATAAAGGGACTTATTTATGCATCCCGTTTTCACCTACCAAAATAGCAATGCCACCCACAAGATATGAGATAAATCTAACCTAATAGGCGTATAAGATATTTGATATATAAGAAAATAACAGAGGCAAATCATAGAAAAATAGATATAGAGGAAGAAGAAAAGAACCAGAGACGGTTACATTCATTTCAACATATTTTCATTCCATAATCTGGTAGCAGTAAAGCTACCAGATTTTTAAATGGTATTTGTATGCCTCACATGTGATAATAATATGGATCTCATTGACAATTTGATACAACAACAGTTACATTTGAATTTGGACTGATTATTATACAAGTAAATGGTGTTTCCTCAGTAACTATCAATATCGGTTTCTGGCTTCCGGAGGTAGTAACGCAGACAGTTCACCAAAACCTGAGATTGTTGCACAATTAAATAATTTCAGCAAAATGAGAAACTGAATAACAAGTTCATTTTAATTTTAAATCAATGCAATGGTTACCTGAGACATTGATCTGTTTAATGCAGCCCCGCCATAACTGACATGAAATTTATCCTTGGCAACCAAACCCTGCAGAGAGAAAAAGAAGGTAAAGTTACTTTGAGTAATGGAAACACAGAGATTGAGACGGACAGAGACAGGACAGCAAGGAAGATACTTCTGTGTCGATCTCGGCTGACTCAACATCGATGTTCACATCTGCAATGACTTTGATTATTTCAACTAGCAATCCTGGCCTATCTGCCGTCTCGATGCACAGCAAGCTGAAATATATTGAACTCAAAAGCATTAGAGTGTATGATATCAAACACCTATCGCATATTGGTTGCAAGTTATGCAAATTCTTTGGGGTCGAAACAATTTCGTTAATAAACAGTTCGAAAATTGTACCCAAAGAAAAGTAAAATATAGAGGGGGTGAATAATTATTATGTTCACATATTATAAAGATGCAAACCTCCTCTTGGGTCCATCTTCCTTAACTTGAATATGAGTTGCAATTTCAATATCAAGCTGCACAAAACAATAGTAATAAAATATATATTTGCGAGACTAAGACTAAAACTGCATCTTGCTATACCTGGTTGAATCATGCATTTTGTTAACATGTGCTCTTCAAACAGAGTTAAGAAATCAAATAGCTAATAAATAAAAAGTATATGCATTTAATTTTTTTTCATGTAATGTAATGAATACAGAGTAATATAGGTATTTTAATTCCTTCGCATTTTCAAAAAAGAACCTAGCATCTTCTAGTACAGGGGTGCTGCTGCGATAAGGACTTGGGTATTATGGGGTCCCCAAATCCCACATTGAGTAGTAAGGGATATTTGGTGGAAGTTCAGTTTGTAGGCAGCCAAAATGCGGTGACAAGTCCCAAAAGTAATAATTTTGCCACAAAAATATCAGATGATTAGATGAGAAAACATGACATTTCTAGTTACCCAAAAAATAAACAGATAATATTTGTGTCTCGATTCTTGCAGATCTCTTTCCACAGTTACCATGTACACCCCCCCATTCTCTTCTCCGCTGTATGATATTGATCTTCACAGTTATATTGCGATACCTGCAACTCCAAGATCGGAGCTCTGATACCATTTGATATGAACCAGTATTTTTGTCCCCCAAAGAAATGCGACAAATCTCCCTTGATTAAAGAACAACAATACCAAATTTTGAGGGTCTGCAAGGTCCCTACTCTAAAGGCCCCAGTTTTCATACATGACAAGCCTCCTCTCTTTCCTCTCTGACCCTCTCTAACTACCTAAGTATACTGACTAACTAACTAATGGCATTATACAACAAAACTGAAGAGATGACAAGGAAGTATGAACTCTTAGAATTTGGGTTGTACTTAACTCATCCTTTATAAAACCAAGTTGTAAGGTGAGAGATGTCCACCGCTTATAACCACTACTCAGATCATATCACTATCCAATGTTACACTCTCATCATGAACAAAATTAAATACGATGTCAAAGTTTCAGGCCTAAAAGTTTATTCAAGCACACAAAACTTTGGTTGAAAGAAAGGGAAAAAATGGTGCAGAGGTCTCCGTAAAAAAAGTAACGTATTTTCTATGTAGGAAATAAAAAAGGAAAGGAAAATGAGAAGAGTATTATTCACCTTCTTTTCTGGATCCTTTAGGCCAAACACTTCACCCATCGCTAGTAGTTCACTGGACTCCTGGACAAATTATATAATACTCGTGAGAATGGTAAGTCGAATTCTCTCTAAACAATATATCGGCATACTTACAGGATGATACTGCAACAGGTTGTTGATAATGGTAAGTCGAATTCTCTCTAGCATATCAGGATTTTCGACTTTACGCCCAGTATCTCTGACAGAATACCAACCAAACAAAATTCGTGAAGACTAAATGTATCAGTGAAGCAGTGAAAACATATTAGACAATGAATGACAAGTGACGTCTTCATTCCTTTCACATGCTTTAATTAATAATTATTCAAGAAAAAAATTCTTTTGTGAAAAAAGGTGAATTTTAACACTAGATTAGGTGGAAACCGACTCATTTTCCACAGATCAATGCAAGTTTGAGATGTAATGTTAAAAACCATTCATGAGTCTTTACTTAACTTTGGGGAAACTAATTCTTGATAAATGCAATTATAGATGGATGTAACTGTTAAACCTTGACAAGTTACTGTCTCATATCCGTGACACACAAGGAAAAATAGATCACTAAAAGCCAAGCAAGTAAATAAAAGACCAAATATCCATTTTGGTCCAAAGACATGCCTGAGCCTGACTGCACGGTGGTACTCCATTGACATTTATAGTAAACATAAAATTGTCCCTCCAGTAGTAATAACTAACTGCCATCGGTTTTGCATTTTTACAGACCATTGAATGCCACTTTAAGCACCAAAGTGGTTTTGAAGAACCAATTAAATGTATTTGTAAGTGGAAAACCAATCAGATAAAACATATACCTTCGTAATATAATCAACATAAATACTATCAATGGTGCTAGTGACAAATAATTTGATAGTGAATGAAATAACCCTTACATAACACCATAAAATCCTTTTATTTTAAGTTTTATATTTCCAGTCATCAAGAGAAAACAATGCCAACAAAAATGAAGAGAAAAGACAAAAAAGACTTACGATTGTGTTATAAAAAATTTGGTTTGCTTCACCGGTCCCTCTGTAGAGACAGTTCCCTTTGAAACATCCAATCCCAAATCTTTTAATGCTTTCATCTGCTTTGATATTAAAAAATGAAAATCAATTATTAATAAATGGAATAAATCTTCTCTTTTATCATATGAATACGCCATAAAAAATATACAGACAAATTCAATTGGATTGAACTTTTTTAGAAATTGAGCATAATTAAGTTCCCAATAGCCACATCACCGTGTCAAGAAGAGCTCCAAGGCGATCACCAAAGCTAAGCTGCACAATTGTTGCTTCAGAATCTGAGTCTTGATCAATCAAAACTATTGGCATTGGAACACTATCAAGATTTTTATTGGACTTCTGCAGTAAGGATTAACCAACCAAAGTGTCACAAAAATATTGTATATAAAAGCATGGCATACCCATCTATAAATGAGGGACTGGATTACTTAGAGGGAAAAGACTCGCAGGGTTGGGTTGGGGATGGGGGAGTCAGTTTGGGACTAAATAGGGGTTCCATTTTATTGTTATGTCACTATAGTACAAATATCTAAACGGTTTCATTTTCTTGACCTAGACAGTACATGTAAGGAATGATATGAGGGCAAGAAGCTCATCACTGACCGGTGAAGCTGAATCGACTGCATTCAAGTCATAAGAAGAAGCATGTACAATATTCCTGCACAACATTTCATTTAGCAGTAAGAACAAGAGATATATATACCTCACGGGACTCTACTACAAAAGATTTAAGTTCCGATGGTGTTCACAAACAACTAGAAATAATAAAATCTCATCAATAACATGTTTCTAGGATCGGAGATTCCAACTTATCAAGAATGACTAACTAAGAGGTAAAAACACATAGAAAAACTGAATAACAAGCTGAATGCCAAACAACCTATCCATAGTGACAATGCTAAATAGAAGTTTCAAGCCTAAAAATTTCAAAGAACGGAGATAAATGAGTCATGACCCCGGACACCCCCTCCCTCCATCCTTGGTAAGGAGTAGAATTAACAACATCGACTCAAGCAAAAACGAACCACCATTTGTTTAGTATATTCCAATGCCATGAAAAAGGGATAGCTTCAATCAAACTCTAGCGTAACAAATCCTTTTACTAATACGATACGAGTCTATGACCTTTAAATATCATAGGATTTGACACTAATAATGATTTTGAAAAGAGGAACTAAACTAACAAGGTGAGTAGAAGAAGTTAACAAGCAAATTCTTCCCAAAAAAAAATCAATGGGAAAGACAAAGAACAACTGAGATCATAAATGGTCAAACACTTGGAAATAAACTTGCAACTTTTCATTTTAACTTCTTGTATACACAAACAAAACGAAGGATCAATTCAAATATCCAGAAACAGGCACAGAAATAATTGAAAAAATAAAATAAAATATTATGAACTTCTGATAAAAATACAACTAATTTATATAAAAAAAAATCTAAATACTATTATTATATTTCTACTAATATCTTTGAAGATGATAAATATTACTGTGATCCTATTCGAACCCTAGTGAAATGAAGATCACATTCCCACACACACACCACACCAGAGTTGAAGAAGTTGCAAGTTATCAAAATTGAATCTATTCAAAGAATGCTTAAATAACGAAGGAACATAAGAAAACATCGCTATAATCTACTCCAAATACATAAATTAAAAAGAAGTGTGTGGAAGAGGAATTTCTGACTTGTTCCTGAGGGAGAAGGAGGAGCGGCGGAGGGTGAATGAGAGAGATGACGGTGGTAGAGGAATGAAGAGCGGATCGGAAAGCTTGGTTGCGTGTACGGCGAAGGAAGAAGCGATGAAAGCATTGGTGACGGCCATGGCGGAGACAGTTGAAGTTGGCGAAGTGTGTGCGTAACTGAGTGCTGGTATTTAATATTTATAATTGTTATTTTTTGAGTTTGTAGTTTTGTTGGTTTATGGGATCTAAAAATTGATTCGGTGAAAGGGATGATGATGCGTGCTCATTAATCATTGAGCTTTCTATACATAGACAGTGAAAGACACGTCAGATCCAACGCTACATTCATCTTTCAAAACTACCTTATACTTTTTTAAGTTTATTAACATAAGAATATGATTTATTTAAGAGATTAAATTCGAAAAATTCTCAAAGATAAGATATGTAAAACAAAATTCTACGTGACTTTGATACTTTAGTTCTTTAGAGAATGTGTAAATTTGTAACCTTTGTCTCATACACTGAGATTGACTTATATACTACTACAATAGTAATCGTCGACAACGATTAGATCCTACGGATCTGACACATATCCCACTACGTAGACTTTGTCACTCTAACTTGCTTCCACACGTCTTCAAAGATAAAATTGCTGAAAAGCAACCATTATGTTGATAAATGTGTAGTACCCATCAACTGTCTTTATGGTTATCCAGTTACGGACAACATTGGATCAGCAATAAAGCACTCGACTCTACATCTAGGATCCATAGTGGTTTCAGGTCGAAGAGTGGTATACACTATTATCACCATGAGAATAACTAATGACACTTTGCATAACTTTCTATATAGTATTCTCATAGCGGGTCAATCCGGTATAAATATTACTCCTAATATTTATACCTATGTTTAAGACTTGATAACTCTTTATCCATGATCCATGAGATGTGATCATCAGTCTACAAACATAATAGTCTTAATGCTTTAATGTTATCCCACTTCACACTAAAGCTCGACTACGGATACTTTAAGAATAATGTCCTTATGTTTAATGTGCTCTCATGATTAAGTCACACTTAATACATTAAACGGACTATCTATTCCATAGACTTTATTAATCAACCATAATAAAGAAAATGCTTTTTAAATAATTCGATACAAGTACCAAAGGTATTGGCCTCTAGGGCTTACACCAACAATCTCCCACTAGCACTAGAGCCAATCAGGCATACACCTAATGCCCATTGATCTAGTATGGCCATCATGCTTCAGTTGCGCAAGAGGCTTTGTTAGTGGGTCAACTTTATTGTCAAGTGTTGGTACTCTACATATTTTCACATCTCCTCTATCTATTATCTCTCGAATGAGGTGATAGCGCCTGAGTATGTGTTTGGATCGTTGGTGAGATCTAGGCTTCTTAGCTTGTGCGATAGCACCATTGTTATCATAATAGAGACCAATGGGATCCACAATGCTAGGGACTATGCCAAGTTCACTAATGAACTTTTGATCCAAACAACTTCCTTTGCTGCACTTGAGGCAGGAGTATACTCGGCCTCGGTTGTAGAATCAGCAACTGCATCTTGCTTTGAACTTTTCAAGCTCACAGCGCCACCATTCAAGCAAAACACATAACCATTGGAATCATTCATATTAAAGCGTCTCAGCACTTCGTCTATGTACTCTGACTTAGGCCAAGCATTTTGTGATCTATCTCTATAGATTCTGATTCCTAATATATAGGCTGCTTCGCCTAGGTCCTTCATAGAAAAGCATTTCCCCAACCAAGACTTTACTTGTTGCAGGGTAGGGATATCGTTTCCAATGAGTAATATGCCATCTACATATAATACCAGGAAAACGATCATGCTCCCACTAACCTTCTTGTAGACACAAGGCTCATCTTCGTTCTTGATGAATCCATATTGTTTTACTGTTTCATCAAAACGAAGATTCCATGAGTAGGTCACAGGCTCATCTTGATCCATGAGTAATACATCACCTTGATCTGTTATGAGATATCCATATCTCTCAGGTAGGTGACGTATCCTGCTTGACCTACGCTGGTCTTGTTCTACTTGAGCAGGTTGCTCTTATACAACTACTTATGTTTCCTGCTCTAATTCCTCCATAGGTCTATTGATGCTTTGTGATTCTTTAATTTCTTCAAGCTCTACTTTCCTCCCACTAATTCCTTTGGAAATAAAATCCCTTTCCAGGAAAACTCCAGTTCGAGCGACAAACACTTTGCCCTCTGAAGGATTGTAGAAGTAATACCCTCTTGTTTCTTTAGGATACCCCACAAATAAGCATTTGTCAGATTTGGGCTCAAGCTTAGTTGAAATTTGTCGTTTCACATAAACTTCGCAACCCCAAATCTTCATGTAAGACATATGTGGTTTCTTACCACTCCATATCTCATATGGTGTCTTCTCAACCTTTTGGATGGAATACGGTTAAGTGTGTAAGTTGTTGTCAACAGTGTATGTCCTCAAAAGGAGTTTGGAAGATCGGTGTGACTCATCATGGATCGGACCATGTCCAACAGGGTTCGATTTCTTCTCTCAGATACACCATTCCATTGGGGTGTTCCAGGAGGAGTGAGTTGGGATAGGATCCCACACTCTTTCAGATGGTCATCAAACTCTAGGCTTAAATACTCACCACCTCGATCTGATCGAAGAGTTTTAATATTCTTGCCTAGTTGGTTTTGTACTTCGTTCTTGAATTCCTTGAACTTTTCAAAGGACTCTGATTTGTGCATTAAATACACATAACCATATCTACTGAAATCATCAGTGAATGTGATGAAGTACTGAAAACCTCCTCTGGCTGGTATGTTCAGTGGTCCACATACATCAGTATGTATGAGGGCCAAAAGATCATTAGCTCTTTCACCTTTTCCTGTGAATGGAGACTTTGTCATCTTTCTAATTAAACAAGATCTGCATGTCTCATATGATTCATAATCAAAAGAGTCCAACAGTCCATCTTTATGGAGTTTGGAAATGTGTTTCTCATTTATGTGGCCTAACCGACAATGCCAAAGGTAAGTTGGATTTAACTCATTGGGTTTCATCCTTTTAGTATTAATGTTATAAACTGGCATTTCAAGATCAAGGACATATAATTCATTGTTCATTTGAGCAGTAGCATAGAATATATCATTCAAATAAATTGAACAACAATTGTTCTTTATTATGAATGAAAAACCGAACTTGTCCAAACAAGAAACGGAAACAATATTCCTGCTAATTGCAGGTACATAATAACAGTTCTCTAACTGAATTATTAAACCACTAGGTAAAGTCAATTCATAAGTTCCTACGGCTAAGGCAGCAACCTTTGCTCCATTACCAACTCGTAGGTCGACTTCACCTTTTGCCAATTTTCTACTCCGTTTTAGTCCTTGCACATTTGTATAAATGTGAAAACCGCATCCAGTATCTAATACCCATGATGCAGAAGTAGATAAATTAATTTCAATAACAAAAATACCTGAAGTTGGAGTCTCTACTCCATTCTTCCTATCTTCCAGGTACTTTGGGCAGTTCCTCTTCCAGTGTCCAGTCTTACCGCAATGGAAGCATGTGCCTTCTTTTGCTATGCCTCCATTAGGCTTCAAAGCAGCAACGGTGGGTTTGGGTTTGGCAACTTCTTTGCCTTTCCCTTTATCACCCTGCTTAGTGGGCCTTTTGTTCTGTCTCTTTCCATTTCCGATCATCAGAATGGACTTCCCTTTTGACTTCAGATTCTGCTCGACAGTTCTTAACATGGCGAGCAGTTCAGGAAGCAATTTGTCCATATCAATCATATTAAAATTTAGGACAAATTGGCTAAAACTATATGGCAACGATTGCAAGATCAAATCAGTCGCAAGTTCCTTTTCGAGGGGAAAACCCAAAATCACAAGGTTTTCCACATACCCAATCATCTTGAGTACATAAGGACCTACAGGGGCTCCCTCAGCTAACTTGCCTTGAAAAGGGGCTTTTGAAACTTTAAACCTCTCATGCCTTGCTTGCTCTTGATAGAGCATCTTCAGGTGTTCGATCATATCGAACGCTGACATGTTCTCATGTTGCTTTTGCAATTCTGATTTCATGGTAGCTAGCATGAGACAAGCAGTTTCATTGGCATCATCGACATGCTTCTTATAAGCATCTCTTTCTGCCTTAGGTGCAGAACTAGGAGGTTCCTCTTCAGGAACAGGTGTCTCCAAGACATACAGCTTTTTATCATGTTTGAGGACAATCCTCAGGTTTCGGTGCCAATCCAGAAAATTTGTCCCAGACAATTTTTCTTTATCAAGGATTGATCGCAAAATGTTGTTAGAGGTGTTTGCTGTCATGGTTATCTACACAAGGATTAATGAAAATATAAGTATCATTGACATATTTAATTAGGCCTTTAATTAAATATGCTCCCACTATTTTACTCAAAACAAATGACCCTCATCATCTGATTCGGAAAATCCCGTTGGAAGATTTTCTAGTGGGTCGAGATCCATATTTCACTTCGTTCTAAGTCCGCGTAGGCTGATTACACAAAACTAGGTTATTTAGGTAGGAACTCCTTCCAATTGTATCTCATACAACTCTCAAAAATTTCAGTTGGGTGAATAACTCCTTATTCCAATCCATCATATAGATTATTCCCAACTCTTGCTTCTAAACATATATAATCTTATTATAATTTGTTTAGTTAAGTTTGACCCATTATTTTAACACTTGGATATTACAATTATCCCATCGCACCTTACTAATATAGAATATGCACCTCGCGTAGACGAAACCTACATTATCCATTACTAGTCTTGATGAGTGTTAAAACTTGGAAAGCATAAACTTAATATTTAATTTGAGGGAATTGCAATTTTTCTGATCTCACCGGCTTGTTTATCATATAAATCGCCTCTCACATGCATCAACATACATTCACATGCATCAACATACATACATACATAATGAAACAGTTATGGCCCCTAGCGCAATTGTTCTCCCAAGCCAATGGGAGAACCTAAGCTAACCTAACAACGATCTAAGCTTCTCCAAGCAAGATCTTCAAGGTTGTCCTCCTTTGACACTGACTTCTTTGCTTTCTTCATATCATTACATTACATAAAGAAACTCGTTTTACATACGAGGGAGTGAGATGAGAAAAGAAGTTACATTTGGGAGATTAAGAGAGAGGCACGACACGCAGGTCGTATTTTTAAAAACCCAAATCAGAATAAAGGAAAACTAAGGCCATAACCGATCACCACAAATAATAAATACTTTATTATTATTAATTCCTTTAATTAATTAAAATCAAATTAAATTTTGACGACCGATCACACTACGTAGAGTTAGCCGGGGGTCCGCTGCCCGGGCAGCGCCTTTGCTCGAAAATTTTAATGAACAATTCATTTAAAATCGACGTCGTTTTTCACATCAACACTTGATACTTTAAAGCACTGGATTAGTAAATTTTGCCTTGCGTTAACCGGTTAACACTGTTTGAAAAATTCAAAAAATTTATTTCGTATTGCGTTAACCGGTTAACCATACGCGTTAACCGGTTAACACTGTTCCAAAAAGTGTTTAGAAAGCACAACTCTTGTGCAGTCATAACTCCAATCGCATAACTCTCTGACAACACAACCCGTGTGCCGTCACTAACCCTGATGCAGCAATTTCAGACCGTCAAACACATCTTGATTGTTAATTCAGTATGATTGATCAACACGTCATTGCTTTACCAAACTAATGTCGGATCAAGAAGCAAACGATCATTGATCGCTCAAAGGAAAACAATCATTGAGTGTTTGAATGAATGAAACGAGAACACTATATCATGTATAATGTATTTTGCATCAGGATTACATATATCATATATATGTAACTTGATCGATCTCAGTTTAATCTTTGATTCATTCTGTCTTTAATCATATTATTACAGAACAAAAATAGTTATTAGATTCATGGTTTTGTAAGTGGCTCTGCTACCACTGAAGGAGAATTGGCATTCAAGGCGCAGCGGAATTTAAAAAATTCTCCTTTAATGATCCTGACGAATGGGCATGATCAGTGATAGAATCGTTACCTCTTGTGGCGATTCAAACCTTTGGTGCAGATCTCTTATAATGATCAAAACCTTTGATACAGATCCACGGAGTGATCACGAACGTTGAACGATGACAACGTCTCTACTCAGTCCTCACGAACGGATTCCTTCAATCTCAGTGCTAGCTGGTACGAATGAAGGCTTTGAGTGAGAGAGAGAGAGAGAGAAACGAAATTCCAACTCTTCACTTGAGTTGAGTATTGGTGGAGTTACAATGCTTCTACCCAAGGGATTCTATTTATAGAACCACTTGTGTGGGCTTCAAGCTAAAAAGCCCACTTAAGTGTATTTTGGCCCATATCTCATAATATGCCAAAATCACTTAAGTATTTGGTACCTTACTATATTTCGTATTCCACTTAAGTGCACCGTACCTTACGGTGTTCCTTAATTACTCTATTTCTCATCAATCCGTCCTTTGTGTGTGACCCCGTAGGTTTTCGCGACGTTGGCAATTATATTAAATCACGCATTTAACATAATAAACAATGAGCGGTATCTAGCAACACATCACTGCTACCCAAGTCACGAAAATGTCATGTGATCTGACAAAACCTCCTGTGATAATAATTATGTGTATAATTACCCCTTTGCCCTTATGTCTATATTGAACACAAGGTATAGACCGTGTCATCCTTGTCCAGTTCAATATTGGGCCCATAGACATTTATCTTGTTACGCAGGATGGGCAAATTCCATTTAGGACACTTATGTCCCTCAGCATGCTTTGTGGAGTACCCATCAACTGTCTTTATGGTTATCCAGTTACGGACAATGTTGGATCAGAAATAAAGCACTCGACTCTACATCTAGGATCCATAGTGGTTTCAGGTCGAAGAGTGGTATACACTATTATCACCATGAGAATAACTTATGACACTTTGCATAACTTTCTATATAGTATTCTCATAACGGGTCAATCCGGTATAAATATTACTCCTAATATTCATACCTATGTTTAGGACTTGATAACTCTTTATCCATGATCCATGAGATGTGATCATCAGTCTACAAACATAATAGTCTTAATGCTTTAATGTTATCCCACTTCACACTGAAGCTCGACTACGGATACTTTAAGAATAGTGTCCTTATGTTTAATGTGCTCTCATGATTAAGTCACACTTAATACATTAAACGGACTATCTATTCCAGAGACTTTATTAATCAACCATAATAAAGAAAATGCCTTTTAAATAATTCGATACAAGTACCAAAAGTATTTGCCTATAGGGCTTACACCAACAACTTATGTGTATAATTACCATTTTCCCCTTATGTCTATATTGAACATAAGGCATAGACCGTGTCATCCTTGTCCAATTCAATATTGGGCCCATAGACATTTATCTTATTACGCAGGATAGGCAAATTCCATCCAGGTCACTCATGTCCCTTAGCATGCTTCGTGGAGTACCAATCAACTGTCTTTATGGTCATCCAGTTACGAATAACGTTTGATCAGCAATAAGGCACTCGACTCTACATCTAGGGTCCACAGTGGTTTCAGGTCGAAGGGTGGTATACACCATTATCACCATGAGAATAACTTATGACACTTTGCATATCATTCTATATAGTATTCTCATAGCGGGTCAATCCAGTATAAATATTACTCTTAATATTCATACCTATGTTTAAGACTTGATAACTCCTTAGCCATGATCCATGAGATGTGATCATCAGTCTATAAAAATAACAGTCTTCATGCTTTAATGTTATCCCACTTTACAATAAAGCTCGACTACGGATACTTTAAGAATAGTTTCCTTATGTTTAATGTGATCTCATGATTAAGTCATACTTGATACATTAAACGGACTAGCTATTCTAGGGACTTTATT
Source organism: Lathyrus oleraceus (assembly GCF_024323335.1). Lineage (NCBI taxonomy): Eukaryota > Viridiplantae > Streptophyta > Magnoliopsida > Fabales > Fabaceae > Lathyrus > Lathyrus oleraceus. The sequence continues at coordinate 500,849,200 of NC_066584.1, forward strand.
AAACAAACATAATAAAGAAAAAGCCTTTTATTATTAATAAATAATTCGATACAAGTATCAAAAGTATTGGCCTCTAGGGCTTACACCAACAATCTCCCACTAGCACTAGAGCCAATCAGGCATACCCCTAATGCCCATAGATCTAGTATGGCCATCATGCTTCTGCTGCACAAGAGGCTTTGTCAGTGGGTCAGCAATATTGTCAAGTGTAGGTACTCTGCATATTTCCACATCTCCTCTATCTATTATCTCTCGAATGAGGTGATAACTCCTAAGTATGTGTTTGGATCGTTGGTGAGATCTAGGCTCCTTAGCTTGTGCGATAGCACCATTGTTATCACAATAGAGACCAATGGGATCCACAATGCTAGGAACTATGCCAAGTTCACTAATGAACTTTTTGATCCAAACAGCTTCCTTTGCTGCACTTGAGGCAGCAATATACTCGGCCTCGATTGTAGAATCAGCAACTGTATCTTGCTTTGAATTTTTCCAGCTCACAGCGCCACCATTTAAGCAAAACACATAACCAAATTGCGATCTAAAGTCATCCTTATCTGTCTGGAAGCTAGCATCGATGTATCCAATTACAGGCAACTCTTCCTGACCTCCATATATCAAGAATGAGTCCTTAGTCCTTCTCAAATACTTAAGGATATTCTTGATAGTTACCCAATGGGCATCACCAGGATCAGATTGGTACCTACTCGTTGCACTTAAAGCATACGAGACATCTGGTCGAGTACATAACATGGCATATATGATAGATCCTATTGCAGATGCATATGGAATCTTATTCATGTGATCCCTTTCTTCCTTAGTTGAAGGGGATTGTGTTTTTGATAGACACAGACCATGTTGCATAGGTATGAATCCTTTCTTGGAATCATGCATATTAAAGCATCTCAGCACTTTGTCTATGTACGTACTCTGACTTAGGCCAAGAAGTTTTTGTGATCTATCTTTATAGATTCTGATTCCTAATATATAGGTTGCTTCACCTATGTCCTTCATAGAAAAGTATTTCCCCAACAAGACTTTACTTGTTGTAGGGTAGGGACATCGTTTCCAATGAGTAATATGTCATCTACATATAATACCAGGAAAATGATCATGCTCCCACTAACCTTCTTGTAGACACAAGGCTCATCTTCGTTCTTGATGAATCCATATTGTTTTACCATTTCATCAAAATGAAGATTCCAGCTTCTGGAAGCTTGCTTCAATCCATAGATTGATCTTTGTAACTTACATATCTTTTGGGCTTCTTTTGGTATGTCAAATACTTCAGGTTGTGTCATGTACACATCCTCAAGAAGATTCCCATTAAGGAAAACAGCTTTGACATCCATCTGCCATATTACATAATCATGATATGCAGCGATAGCAAGTAAAATCCGAACAAATTTAAGCATTGCAACTGGTGAAAAGGTTTCATCATAGTCAACCCCATGAATTTGTTTATATCCTTTTGCAACCAGTCTTGCCTTGTAGGTATGTACCTTACCATCCATGTCAGTCTTATTTTTGAAGACCCACTTGCATCCTATAGGGTTAACTCCTCCAGGAGGCTCTACCAAGGTCCAAACTTGGTTTGTGTACATGGAATCCATTTCAGATTTCATGGCTTCTAGCCACTTCTCAGACTCGGGACCAGTTATGGCCTCTTGGTAGGTCACAGACTCATCTTGATCCATGAGTAGTACATCACCTTGATCAGTTATGAGATATCCATATCTCTCAGGTTGGTGACGTATCTTGTTTGACCTACGCTGGTCTTGTTCTACTTGAGCAGGTTTCTCTTCCACAACTACTTGTGTTTCCTGCTCTAATTCCTCCATAGGTGTATCGATGTTTTATGATTCTTTAATTTCTTCAAGCTCTACTTTCCTCCCACTAATTCCTTTGGGAATAAAATCCTTTTCTAGGAAAACTCCAGTTCGAGCGACAAACACTTTGCCCTCAGAAGGATTGTAGAAGTAATACCCTCTTGTTTATTTAGGATACCCCACAAATAAGCATTTGTCAAATTTGGGCTCAAGCTTAGTTGAAATTTCTCGTTTCACATAAACTTCGCAACCCCAGATCTTCATGTAAGACATATGTGGTTTCTTACCACTCCATATCTCATATGGTGTCTTCTCAACCTTTTTGGATGGAACACGGTTAAGTGTGTAAGCTGTTGTCAATAGTGTATGTCCCCAAAAGGAGTTTGGAAGATCGGCGCGACTCATCATGGATCGGACCATGTCTAACAAGGTTCAATTTCTTCTCTCAGATACACCATTCCATTGGGGTGTTCCAGGAGGAGTAAGTTGGGATAGGATCCCACACTCTTTCAGATGGTCATCAAACTCTAGGCTTAAATACTCACCACCTCGATCTGATCGAAGAGTTTTAATATTCTTACCTAGTTGGTTTTGTATTTCATTCTTGAATTCCTTGAACTTTTCAAAGGACTCTGATTTGTGTTTCATTAAATACACATAACCATATCTACTGAAATCATCAGTAAATATGATGAAGTACTGAAAACCTCCTATGGCTGGTATGTTCAGTGGTCCACATACATCAGTATGTATGAGGGCCAAAATATCATTAGCTTTTTCACCTTTTCCTGTGAATGGAGACTTTGTCATCTTTCCAATTAAACAAGATATGCATGTCTCATATGATTCATAATCAAAAGAGTTCAAGAGTCCATCTTTATGGAGTTTGGAAATGTGTTTCTCATTTATCTGGCCTAATCGACAATGCCAAAGGTAAGTTGGATTTAACTCATTAGGTTTCATCCTTTTAGTATTAATGTTATAAATAGGCATTTCAAGATCAATGACATATAATCCATTGTTCATTTGTGCAGTAGCATAGAATATATCATTCAAATAAATTGAGCAACAATTGTTCTTTATTATAAATGAAAAACCAAACTTGTCCAAACAAGAAACGGAAATAATATTCCTGCTAATTGCAGGTACATAATAACAGTTCTCTAACCGAATTATTAAACCACTAGGTAAAGTCAATACATAAGTTCCTACGGCTAAAGCAGCAACCTTTGCTCCATTGCCAACTCGTAGGTCAACTTCACCTTTTGCCAAATCTCTACTCCTTTTTAGTCCCTACACATTGGTACAGATGTGAGAACCGCATCCAGTATCTAATACCCATGATACAGAAGTAGATAAATTAATTTCAATAACAAAAATACCTGAAGTTGAAGTCTCTACTCCATTCTTCTTATCTTCCAGGTACTTTGGGTAGTTTCTCTTCCAGTGTCCGGTCTTACCGCAATGGAAGCAGGTGCCTTCTTTTGCTATTCCTCCATTAGGATTCAAAGCAACAACAGTGGGTTTGGGTTTGGCAACTTCCTTGCCTTTCCCTTTATCACCTTGCCTGGTGGGCCTTTTGTTCTGTCTCTTTCCATTTCCGATCATCAGAATGGACTTCCGTTTTGACTTCAGATTCTGCTCAGCAGTTCTTAACATGGCTAGCAGTTCAGGAAGAGATTTATCCATATCATTCATATTGAAATTTAGGACAAATTGAATGAATCTATCTGGCAACGATTGCAAGATCAAATCAGTCGCAAGTTCCTTTCCGAGGGGAAAACCCAACCTCTCAAGGTTCTCCACATACCCAATCATCTTGAGCACATGGGGACCTACAGGGGCTCCCTCAACTAACTTGCCTTGAAAAAGGGTTTTTGAAACTTCCAACCTTTCATGCCTTGATTGCTCTTGATAGAGTATCTTCAGGTGTTCGATCATATCAAACGCTGCCATGTTCTCATGTTGCTTTTACAACTCTGAGTTCATGGTAGCTAGCATGAGACAACCAGTTCCATTGGCATCATCGACATGCTTCTTATAAGCATCTCTTTCTACCTTAGGTGCAAAACTAGGAGGTTCCTCTTCAGGAACAGATTTCTCCAAGACATACAACTTTCTATCATGTTTGAGGACAATCCTCAGATTTCGGTGCCAATCCAGAAAATTTGTCCCAGACAATTTTTCCTTATCAAGGATTGATCGCAAAATATTGTTAGAGGTGTTTGTTGTCATGGTAATCTACATGAAAATAATGAAAATATAAGTATCAATAACATATTTAATTAGGCCTTTAATTAAATATGCTCCCACTATTTTACTCAAAACAAATGACCCTCACCATTTGATTCGGAAAATCCCGTTGGAAGATTTTTTAGTGGGTAGAGATCCATATTTCACTTTGTTTTAAGTCCGCGTAGGCGGATTACACAAAACTAGGTTATTTAGGTAGGAACTCCTTCCAATTGTATCTAATACAACTCTCGAATATTTTAGTTGGGTGAATAACTCCTTATTCCAATCCATCACATGGATCATTTCCAACTCTTGCTTCTAAACATATATAATCTTATTATAATTTCTGTAGTTAAGTTTGACCCATTGTTTTAACAATTGGATATTACAATTATCTCATCGCACCTTACTAATATAAAGCATGCATCTCGCGTAGGCGAAACCTACATTATCCGATACTAGTCTTGATGAGTGCTAAAACTTGGAAAGCATAAACTTAATATTTAATTTGAGGGAATTTGCAATTATTCTGATCTCACCGGCTTATTTATCATATAAATCGTCTCTCACATGCATCAACATACATTCACATGCATCAACATACATACATAATGAAATAGTTATGGCCCCTAGCGCAATTGTTCTCCCAAGCCAATGAGAGAACCTAAGTTAACCTAATAACGATCTAAGCTTTTCCAAGCAAGATCTTCAAGGTTGTCCTCCTTTGATATTGAATTCTTCTCTTTCTTCATAACATTACATTACATAAAAGAAACTCGTTTTACATACGAGGGAGTGAGATGAGAAAAGAAGTTACATTAAGAGATTAAAAGAGAGGCACGACACGCAGGTCGTATTTTAAAACCCAAAACAAAATAAAGGAAAACTAAGGCCATAACCGATCACCACAAGACAATAATAATAAACACATTATTATTATTATTATTAATTTTAATTCTTTTAATTAATTAAAACCAAATTAAATTTCGGCGACCGATCACACTACGCAGAGTTAGCCAGGGGTCCGCTGCCCGTTCAGCGGACGGGGGGTCAAGGGGGCAGCGCCCCTTGCAGAGTTGTAGGGGCAGCGCCCCTGGCCGAAAATTTTAATGAACAATTCATTTTAAATCGACGTCGTTTTTCGCATCAACACTTGATACTTTAAAGCACAACTCTTGCGCAGTCACAACCCTAATCGCATAACTCTTTGGCAACACAACCCTTGTGCCGTCATTAACCCTAATGCACCAATTTTAGAGCGTCAAACACATCTCGATTGTTGATTCAGTATGATTGATCAATACGTCATTGCTTCACCATACTAATGTCAGATCAAGAAGCAAACGACCATTGATCGCTCAAAGGAAAACAACCATTAAGTGTTTGAATGAATGAAACAGAAACAATATATCATATATACCGTATTTTGCATCAGGATTACTTATATCATATATATAACTTGATCGATCTCAATTTAATTACTCGTTTATTCTTTGATTCATTCTGTCTTTTAATCGTATTAATACAGAAAATACAGAAAAAAAAAAACAACTATCAGATGCATGGTTTCGTAACCAGGCTCTGATACCACTGAAGGAGAAGGGTGATCCAAAACGCAACTGAATTTAAAAATTCTCCTTTAATGATCCTTACGAATGGGCATGATCAGTGATAGAATCGTTACCTCTTGTGGCGATTGTAACCTTTGGTGCAGATCTACAGAGCGATCACGAACGTTGAACGATGACAACGCCTCTACTCAGTCCACACGAACAGATTCCTTCAATCTCAGTGCTAGCTGCTACAAATAAAGGCCTTGAGTGTGTGTGTGTGTGTGTGTGTGTGTGTGTGAGAGAGAGAGAGAGAGAGAAACAAAATTGCAACTGCTCAAATGCTTCTACACAAGGGTTCTATTTATAGAACCACTTGTGTGGGTTGCAAGCTAAAAAGCCCACTCAAGTGTATGTGGCACATATCTTATAATATGCCAATATCACTTAAGCGCGTGGTACCTTACCATATTTCGTATTCTACTTAAGTACACCGTACCTTACGATGTTCTACAATTCACTTAAGTGCACCGTACCTTACGGTGTTCCTTAGTTACTCTATCTCTCATCAATCCGTCCTTTGTGTGTGACCCTGTAGGTTTTCGCGGCATTGACAATTATATTAAATCACGCATTTAACATAATAAATAGTGAGCGGTATCTAACAACACATCACTGCTACCCAAGACACGAAAATGTCATGTGATCTGACAAATCCTTTTGTGATAATACTTATGTGTATAATTACCCTTTTGCCCTTATGTCTATATTGAACACAAGGGATAGACCATGTCATCCTTGTCCAGTTCAATATTGGGCCCATAGACATTTATCCTGTTACGCGGGATGGGCAAATTCCATCTAGGTCACTCATGTCCCTTAGCATGCTTCGTGGAGTACCCATCAATTGTCTTTATGGTCATCCAGTTACGGACAACGTTTGATCAACAATAAGGCACTCGACTCTACATCTAGGGTCAACAGTGGTTTCAGGTTGAAGGGTGGTATACACCATTATCACCATGAGAATAACTTATGACACTTTGCATAACATTCTATATAGTATTCTCATAGCGGGTCAATCCAGTATAAATATTACTCAATATTCATACCTGTGTTTAAGACTTGATAACTCCTTATCCATGATCCATGAGATGTGATCATCAGTCTATAAACATAATAGTCTTCATGCTTTAATGTTATCCTACTTTACAATAAATCTCGACTATAGATACTTTAAGAATAGTGTCCTTATGTTTAATGTGATCTCATGATTAAGTCATACTTGATACATTAAACGGACTAGCTATTCTGGGGACTTTATTAAACAAACATAATAAAGAAAAAGCCTTTTATTATTAATAAATAATTCGATACAAGTACCAAAAGTATTGGCCTCTCGGGCTTACACCAACATCCAGAAGGCGAAGCAAATTTCTTGGATAACAGGAATGTGGCATTACCAATGTATGGTAATTAGCCAAAGTGACAAAAGAGAAAATGTTGTTTGAATAGTGAAAGGATGGTCTGAACCAAGAATGCTACCAGATTTTGTGACTCCATAAGGTAGGAAAAGATGTTTGATAGGGTTTATAACCCTACAAAATAACATGAGAGAAAGCCACAATCTATAACTATATAGGCAGGATGAAAGAGTGCCATAGGCTGTAACTGTATAGGCATAATGAAAGAGTTCCAAAGTTTGTAACTGTATAGGAAAAATGAAAGAGGATGCCAAAGTTTATAATTGTAACGCAATACATGAAGTAAATGATTATGAGATGGGTGTTTGACCATGAGGTGATTAACCCAAAGGATGTATGGGTAACAAAGAGGATTGTTGTGTTTGATCATTGATGACGAAGATTGAACATATTGAATGATGAAGAGTTTGAATATTAGAAGATTTTGATATTTCCCTAAGGCAGAAGAAAATCCTTAATTTTATTATTATAATGATGAAACTTATTTTACGAGTTAAATCATTGGTACTTAGAGGAAGTCGAGTGTCTAACCATCGCTAAGTACGAACGACAATCAGAATACTCGTAAGTTGAGAGCACATCTTCATCCTAACCACTATTTCACTCTTAAATTAATGATTTAGACTCAGATTTATTTGGTAGGTGTTTTGAACAGAAGTCAAGCATCGGGACCTCAAGTTAGGCACGGTCGACAACCCAAGTACTTGAGTGTTGTGTACAAGTATGTACACCCCGTTTTTCATCCAAGTTTTATTATGAGAATGGTTTGATGAATAAACATGGATCTAGAGTACAATAAAATATAATGGATTAAGATAATGAGAAAGATAAGATATGGAATGGAACAGAGCAGGATGTCTGCTTTGATACAAATTGAAATTATGGTATGTTTATCCTGAATGTGTTTACTGTGAAAATTGGTAAACAACCGTTGATCTTCCAAATGACTAGATTTGGTCACTTACAGGATCGATCAAATTAATCCTAGGACATGTGCTAACCGTTTTAAAAGTGAATTCTAATGAACATTAACACTTCGATAGTGTTCATACCAACAATGGTTTGTTAAAAAATTTAATGAAAATTTAAAGTGAAAGAGGGCAAAAAGAATGTTGTAAATAAAAAATAAATGGCAGTAAAAATAAATTTATGGTTAAAGTGTAATTTTAGAAATAAAGAACTGATTAAATTACTTCAAAATAAAACAATGGTGTAACATTAAACGTACACTTCTCAATTTTACTCTTTCTCTGCACACGAATACTTGGGTAAAATGGACAGATTTTATACACACTTGAACACACACAATTCTAACACTAAGACCTTTTTATTTATACTAATCGAAGTAACCGCCTCTAACGATCTTTCCACCAAATCGAGACAAGTGGCAATTTGGATGCATGTAACTACCATTATGCTCCACGTGTGTTTTCAGCAGTTTAGACAAGAACAGGAGTTCCCTCATTTACTTGAATTTGAATCTCTTGTCGAACCCCAACTGGTGACGCCTATGTCGAAAAAACACCTTAAACTACTTAGAAATATTTCTAAGTCCACACAACATTGTTATCCTTGTATCAAGGCATCTTCGACAAGAACTTCAAACGCACAAAAGATCTCACAAAATATCTCAGACCTTCCCCCCTTTGCCAAAGTTTCTATCATGTCTACGAAGGTCCCACAAAAGATCTTAGACCTTCCCCCCTTTGCCACGTTCCCTGGTCCAGTAATTAGAGGTAACCAACAACACATTCCTAAACCCAAGACTAAAGAACAAACTAACGCTTTGGTACTTATTCTTGTTACCGTTTCTGAAAAAACTAACGCTTTGCTTGGACCTTTGCCTTATTTAAATATTGATCCTAGCAAAATTTGGGATTTCTTCCCCTCTTACCACAAATGTAAACCTATAGGTCAGTCCAAAAAACTTAGGGCTAACACCACTGAGGAGTCTTCATCATCAACAGATGAACCTATAGACCTTAGGTTCATGAATAATGGTTTTAGGGTTTTTAGTACAACTCCTTCATTTAAAGACCCCACTTATTATATAAATTGGCTGAACAAAATAGAGAAAGCCAAAGCCCAAACCTGGAAAAATATGGGAATATATGACTTAATTATGTTGTCGAAAATAGGATTAGAATATAGTTCATCTTTACTAGTATCTTTCTTATATTTCTGGGACAACGCCCACTACACCTTCCACCTCCCTCGTGGAATGATTACCCCAACTCTTTTCGACGTAGCCGTTATCACAGGTCTAAAATCGATCGGACACACATATGACCCTGACATCAATCTGAGGACTCAATTGCTTTTTCCACTTCTATAGCTGCTTATTCGACCCATGTAGCCCACTATCATGATAAAGATATCAAAACCGTATCCGACGTGGAACATACTGCTTCTTGGCTTTATGGTTATCCTATTACATATTCTGCTGCTCGAAATCACTACAGGTGGCTAAGAAATACCTTACTCTGGCAAACCAACTACATGTTGGTCATGACGTTTGTCAGAGCGAAATGATCTTGGCCAACCTATATGAATCCTTAAGTGATGGTGTCACCCAACTCAAAAACTTAGGCAAAAAAGGAACTCTCCTCCTTTCTGGACCTTTCTGGCTATGGGTGCTCGCGGTGCGGTTTGGGCGGTTTTTACGATAAAAATCATCCAAACCGCAAGAGAAAAAAGCATGCGGTTCGGTTTGGTTCGATTGATTTTTAGAAATAAAACCAAACCAAACCAAACCAATGTGGTTTGGATTGGTTCGGTTGGTTCAGTTTTTTATAATATTTTTATTGAGTCATACATACACCTATAGAGAACAACGTGACTTTGTATTTAGTCATTCATACATTACTAAATAACATAAAAACTTATCATATTTAGACAAAAACTTCGAATTCAATATACACAAAATTAGATTAGACAAAAATGGAATAAAAAACATATATATAATAGTAGAATAAAATAATATCAAAGACATTATAATAAAACATAAAAAACATATGAGATGGGAGATTAGAGAAGATGAAAAAAAGAACATATGAGATGCGGGATTGAGAAGATATGTGCGATAAAAACGTAATTGGAAGAGAAAATAGTAACATAAAAGATAAAAAAGAAAGAACATAAGAGATGAAATATTAGAGTAGAAAAAGCGAAACATACATGGTAAAGAAGATGAGAAAAATGTGCGATACTACTAGGAGAGATTTAAGAAGGTTGAAATTGATAACCTAAGTGTGAGTAAGAGAAAATTGTTTTTAATTGTAAGGTTAAGGCATACTAAGTTTGAGTTTTGGATTGGATGTGGGATAATTGAAGTTTGAGTTGTAACATAATGCGGTTTGGTTTGGCTTAGTTTGGTTTGAAAAATACAAACCGCAAACCAAACCAAACCGTGCGGTTTTGTTAGAGAATGACCCAAACGGATCCGAACCAAATGCGGTTTTTTTGCGGTTTTGGTTTGGTTTGGTTTTGTTTGGTTTGCGGTTTTCTATTGGGTTGGTTTGGTTTTGAACACCCCTATTTCTGGCTATTACAACTTTGGTTAAACGCTACCTTCGAGGCAAGCCTTCCCAGCAAAGGCCTCGTCAATGAAGACTCTGAAGAAGTGAAGAATGTGAGGGTCAAAGGAGTTCCTTTGGCTCAATTGACACCAAATGATGAAGGAAAATCCCTTCGACCTATATTTCTCAGTTACGTCATGATGTTCGCGAGACGCCATGAGTTCACATCAAACATGGCCCCCTTTGCAGCCAGGAAGTATGGTTCAGCATGGTTCAGAAGACCTTTTCCAGCTCCTGCCAAGAAACAAGAAACAAAATATCTTCTTCTTTGGGAAGTCTTTCTAACCCTAAAACTCATAACCCTCTGGTTACACCCATCGAAGATCCATGTTACCTAAATTACTTATCAAACCAACCTGATGGCTCGTCAGTTTGGATTAGTTCAGGCTCTCCCAAAGTGTCTTTATGACAAGAAGAGCAATCTCCTTCAATACAACACAATCCACAATGAAACCACTATTTTCAAACAGATAGCTTGATATATTGGTCGAATGCACCTCGCTCTAGTTAAATTCGAGCCAGGCTTTCTTTGCACTCTAGAGTTTGAGAAGTGGTGGTCGAAATACTACGCTGAAGAATTTTATGATGTTTATGCATTTTCTCAGCATATTACTAAAGCTTTCCTCTATGTGCAAGAAAAAATCAAGAAAGGTACTTACACACACATCAAAGAGATTTAGGTTTTCCAAAATTACTTTGAAACTGTCTATAGGCCCGATGATCTTAGTCGAACCATTCACGAGGCAATTGTCACACTAAAGGAAAAAAGTTCAAATAAAATGGAAAATTTAAAAATCCCTTCATACGTTCCTCCTGAGAAACGCTACGAAATGACTTTCAAAATGCATCATCTTAAGTTTCCTCGATTGCCAACCGCTGATTTTGGAGTGGCCAATGCCCCTCCATTCCCAGACTGGTTCATCTGTGGGGATTCTATAAAAATCATTCAACAACAATCACAGAAAAAGGCCCAACGGGTGGTTACGATTAAGCATACTTTAGACAGTTTTAAAGGGCATCTTCATATCAAAGATACTCGCATCGGATCAGATATATATGAAGGTGTGTAGTGGAAGGCCTTTCGAATCACATCTCTTATTAAGATATTTACTCTTGACTTGTAGTAACTGCTTCAATTTTATTTCTTTTAGCTGTTAGAGTTCCACCTAGGAAACCAGCAACCAAGAGGTTGGTCGAAGAAAAATATGAGGGTGGCAGCAAAACCATTAAGGTACATCTTTTACTCTGCCCTTTGCTCTGTTACATATAATGATATCTCTAACACTTCGATTTTTTGATTTAGGGTGCTCGAAAACCTCCCCCCACTCCCTTAAAAATAAATGAAAGCAGTTGGAGCTCCTGTGGTGATAGAATCAGACGAAAAGGATCTTTCTCCCATCTTAGATCTATTTCACAAGAAAAGAAAAAGACTAAAAAAGGCCACTAAAGCCTCGAGCCAACCTCAAGCTAAGGCTTCCAGAGTTATAAAAAGACCCGATGCTCTCACCATTCGAGAGCCTAATCCTGAAGATATGTCAAAGGTAGCAACAACACTAGGCAAAAGTGACAATTCCAGTTCTGGAGTCGAAGGGAACAAGGTAAAAATCAATATTGACATTTGTTGTTTGTTGTTGTTTTCTTTTCTTTGACTAATTTATCTCTTAATCTTTGGCTTTCAGGATGGCGCGAACGTTGCCACCCAAATAGCAGGCAAATCTTCCTCTATACCAGATGTCCTCAACAGTGTTGGTGAACCCACCTATCGATCGTCATCAGAGAAAATCTTAGTGAGTAAAATCAACCAAACCATTGTTGGAGGACTTGAAACTTTGCCACAAAAAACCACCACTCGGCACTCTCACACAAGTGGTTCTGATCACGAAGATGACTTAGATCAAGAAACTCAAGTCGAGGAGGACAGAGAGGCCATGGTGGTGGATGAAGAAGTCCAAGTTGGCAATGTTTCTGAAGGTAATTCACTTGACGTCGAAGGTGCATATGATGACCCTTAAGGAGGCAATGACGACCAAGCAGAGGAGGTAGGAGAGGAAGAAGAAGAAGAAGAAGAATTCAAAGAACCACCGGTATTCGACGATGTTCTTAGTGATGATGAGGAGCTTGAGGATCAAGATGGCAATGGTGAGGGGGACTGGTCCTGAAGGACAGTCCCAAGGTCAAACTCCTGTAACCCTCACAACTGAAGTTATTCCTAAGGGTATCAGAGTTTTGACAAAAACAACTAGGGGTCCCTCCTTAGAGGAATTAGTAGCTCTGAAGCAAATCCAACCCCTTGAATATTCGAAGGTTATGCTGAGTCGAAGAGACAACTTATATAAAAGAAGCGTTAACACTTCAACAGCCTCTGAGGATCTATCTTCGAGCAGACCCGTGAATGAGGCACTCTCAAAAATTAAATAAAAAATCTTTAAAGGTGACTAATTCTTACTTTTGTTGGCTGATCCTTCTGCCCCCTTATCTTTGAAAGCTCTCCTCAATCAGGTTAACCTGTTAAATGTTTCCCTGAAGTTGCCAACACCATCTCGAAGTTGGGCACCATGATAGAACAGGTTGTCGAAGACAATAAACTGCTTCTCCAACTTACTAGAGAAATCAAGCAAAAAACAGGTGTCGAGGTTGTTGCTTGGGATGCAGCTAGTGAATCGACCAACAAGGCATTGGAGTTGGCGAAGATGAAGAATAAAAACCAGGAAGAGATCGAAAACCATGATCATGACATTGCCTATTAGGAGGCACAAATAAGGGAACTTCAAGCCAAGATCACTGAAGCAAAAGGATGCAAAGATGAACTCTTAAAGTTCGATGATGCTTTCATGGTTAAGGAACTAGACTTTGGCTTGGAGTTTGTCAAAAAAGTACACAAACTAGAGGCAGAGCTCATGATTCTTCAGTTGAAACGATCTCTGTGTGAGAAACGTCTGGAGCTTCATAAGACGAAATACCTCCACATGAAGAATCATCTCCCATTTTAACCTTGATCTCTTTATCATCATTTATTTTTAATTAGTTTTAATTTTACTTGTATCTATTATTATCCCTTTGGACCTTTGTAACGAATTTTAACCATATTGGCAATATTTATGCTACCATGTTGGCTTCAACTCACTTTAATGCAATTACTCATTTATTATTCTTATTTCTTGAAGCAATGGCTTATATTTTTTCAAATATTTTCCATTCACTCTTAAGATTATTTTGTTTTCACTAAGTTCTTCGATCTCACAAGCACCGTTAGGGAAAACTTGTAAAACTTGAAAAGGGCCTTCCCACTTGGGGGACCATTTCCCTAAGGCTCTATCCTTTCGATCCATTGGAAGGATAACTTTCCAAACCAAATCTTCAGGAGAGAATGTCTTAACTTTAACATTCTTGTTATAAGAGATCTCTACTCTCTTCTTTTTCCTTTTCAATAATTCCAAGGCTTTTAGTCTCTATTCATCTAGATCGACTAACTCATCTAACATCATGTTCCAATATAATTCTAATGGAATTTCATGATGCCTCTGAATTCTTGTTGATTGCAGGTAAATAAACTGCATCATGACCAAAGGTCAGTCGAAATAGGGTCGAATTAATGGCTTCCTTGGGAGAGGTTCGACACACCCACAAAATATGATCTAAAGTTTTGTGCCAATTTCTAGGTTTATTCCCTACATGTTTCTTGATCAAACCAATTACCACTTTGTTTGTTGCTTCGACCTGACCATTATTAGCCTGAGCGTAATATGGTGTAGAGGTTAACAATTTGAAACCCATTTCCTTAACAAATTCTTGCATCTTTTGACCAGTAAATATTGATCCTTGATCCGTTGTAACGGTCTCTGGAATCCCAAATTTGTAGATGATGTGTTTCTGGATAAATTCAATCACATCTTATTGGCCTACATTTGGTAAAGGTATATCTTCGATCAGTTTTGTAAAATAATCAATGCCAACCAAGATATACCTCTGATTTTTAGATGATGGTGGTCGAATTTCCCCAATCAAATCTAAAGCCCAAACTCTAAAAGGCCAGGGTTTAACTATAAAGTGCAGCTCGCCTGCAGGGACATGTTGTATGTTTGCATGTACCTGACACTCTTGGTATCCTTTGGCGAATTCGATGCAGTCTTTTAACATGGTGGGCCAATACATCCCTTGGTAAAATGATAACCATTTCGTCTTATGGCCCAACTTGGTGCACCCCACATGCCCCACTATGGACAGTCGAAAGGGCTAAATATGCATATGACTCACTAAGACATTTAAGAAAAACTCCCTCACGAGTCTTTTTGAATAATTCCATCCCCAAAAGAAAATAACTTAAAGCTCGATACTTGGTTTTTCGATCGGTAAATGCCATTGGACTCTGTAAATACTCCACTATTGGTTTCCTCCAATCTCCATCTGTCAGGTTATCTATTGCCAATATTTTGAAGCTTTCTTTATCAACGTATCCCAGCTTTGTCTTTTCCAAGTCTGATGGGGATAATCTGGTCGGCACAACTCTTCCTCTGACTTCGATGACTTTTTGTAATTTTTCTTTTGAAATTTTATACCCGGATGCAATTTGAGCCAAGTCATTAGCTACTTGATTTTCCAATCGAGGTATGAGTCGAATATTAGCCATCTCGAATCTTTTAAGTAATCGACTGGCTATTATGAAGTACATAATGAGATTCTCTTTAACACACTTGTACTCTTTTGTGATTTATTTTATAACTAACTCTAAGTCACCCATTATTTCGACTCAAGTTGCCCCCAATTCCAACAATATCTCAAGTCCGGCTAAGAGAGCTTCATATTCAGCCTCGTTGTTCGAGCAGAGGCCCTCCACTTTGTACTTGAGTTTTGTTGGAATTTTATTAGGAGAAATAATCATAACTCCTATACTTGTTCCATCTTTATGACTAGACCCGCCGGAGTACAACTTCCAGGGTTCTAATTCAAGGTAGTCTAGTGCATTCTCAGTGATGGAGTGGTCGACTATAAAGTCCGCCACCACTTGTCTCTTCACAACTTTTAATGGCATATATGTTAAGAAATATTTAGTTAAAGCTAGTGCCAATTTCCCTATTCGACTATGCAAAATTGGCTTAGACAACATACGTTTAATAACATCGAAGTGAGACGAAACATAAACATCAATAAGTTTTATATAATGCTTCAACTGCGTACAAGAAAAATACAAGCATAAACATAATTTTTCAACTATGCTATACCTATTTTCTATATCATTTAAGACCCTATTGAGGCAATAAATGACTCTTTCGACGTCATTATCATCCTCCTGAGTCAACATGCTCCCTAAAGTTTTGTCAGATGCAAATATGTACAATCTCATACTCTTATTCCTACAAGGTGGTGTCAAAATTGGTGGATGACTCGGGTATTTTTTAATTTTGTCAAAAGCTTTTTGCTGAGCCTGTCCCCATTCGAATCTTTCCTTGCTAAGTCGAAGCAAAGGCAGGAAGGCTTGCATTTTTCCGCTAAGGTTCAAAATGAATCTCCTCGGGAAATTGATCTTGCTCAGTAGTGACTGTAATTCCTTCTTCGTTAATGGCGCTTTCACATCCATTATGGCCTTGGTCTTATTATGGTTCATTTCAATCCTTTTTTGTGTGGACCACAAAGCCTAAGGCCCTGCCTGCACACAAAAAGCACATTTGAGAGGGTTCATTTTTGGACCATGTTTCTGCATCCTTTCAAAAGATAGTCGAAGATGGCCTATATGTGTCTTCCCTAAAATAGACTTAACAACAATATCATTGATATAAATTTGCATTAAAGTTTCTATGAAATCATGGAAGATTGAATTCATTGTTCTTTGGTATGTTTCCCTAACATTCTTTAAACCAAAAGGCATAACCACCCATTCATAGGTGCCTAAGCCTCTAGGACATTGAAATGTTGTTTTTGGGGCATCCTTTTTAGCAACGAATATCTGATTATACCTAGAATACCCATCGAGCATGCTAAGATACTCATGGTTTGCGGTAGAATCGACTAGCATTTCCGCCACGAGCATTGAATATTCATCTTTTGGGGTTGTAGTGTTTAAGTCTCTAAAATCTACGCACACCCTCAAAGTACCATTTTTCTTAATGACAGGTACAATATTGGCTAGCCATTCGACATACCTGGTTGTACAGATGAAATTACAACGAAGAAGCCTTTCGACCTCCTCTTTGATATTTGAGAAAATTGCAGGTGCAAATCGCCTTGGATTTTGCTTGATGGGATTTTTCCCATGCTTGATTGACAACTTCAATTCGACCAGATCTCTGCTCAAACCAGGTATCTCGTCGTAATCCCACGCGAAACATTCCTTGAACTCCTTCAGCAACTAGACCACTTCAACTTTAAGTTGAGGGCTGATGTTGGCGCTAATATAAGATGGCCTTCTTATCAATCCATCTCCTAAGTCTATTTCTTCAAGTGGATCTTACGCTAGTATCTTGATATTTATTGCCAGCGGATCTTTCTCGAATCCCAAAGGCGCTTCGTTATAGATAGTGTCGAGCCTATGGCCTTGATCTTCGTCTTGAACCTTATCAGGTGGTTCTGGATCAAAGTCCTTTCTAGGACCTTCTTGGTGAAATTCCTTGTTGGTTTTGACAGCCAAGTGTCATACCCCAATTTTATCCGGACATATTTAAATTTTTGTAAAATCGATTTCATTTTTAATTTGCATCATATGCACAACATGACATGCATTCCATCATGAATAATAACTAAAATATCAGTCAGAATAAATTTATTGAAAATACAGACAAATCGGTTGAATCATTTCTCAAGAACGTGCACAAATCAGCAGTGGTTGTTTCAGTTGCGTTTGGACCCGCCTGAGCCTTTTAACCGGTGCAATTTTATTTCAAAATTTAAAGAAACGTTGTATTTTTTCAATAAGTATATTTTGTGCTGATCATTTTGGTGTGTCCGATTTAATTTTCCGAGCAAATTTATATCCAAGTTATATTTATAATCGATCACTATTTTTTTTGGTTTAGTTATTTAATTAAAGTAATTAGAATTTTTTTTTTAAAATTAAATATTGATTAGAAATTTTATATATTTCCTTAAATAAATAATAATTGTTTGAAAATAAATAAATATCAACATTGGATTCCTATCTTTTTTTTAAGTTGCCTATCTTTGTCATCACTCTCCCTCACATTTCCTATCTCCCTCACGTTTGCTCTTTCTCACATGTTACCCTCATTGTCTCTCTGCTACAAAAGAAAGCAAATGAAAAGAAAAGACGACTCACTCTCTGATAGGATGCAATTTTGGCAACAGTGAAAGAAAAAAAGGAAATGAGTAGGAGGAGACCTTTCTTTTCCTTTTCTTCTTCACTCTCTCGCCGTTAATAACTCTAGCCGCACAACACTATTCCACCGCCGGAAACCGCACAACAACCGACTTCACCTTCCTCCACGCCGATACCACCAAATGTCGGCGAACCCTTCTTCTTCTACCTACTGCCGCGCGAAACCCTTCCATCAACCACCGCTCACCAACGTACCGCCGACGACCCCTTCTTCCTTCATCAACACCGACAACAGATCATCACCTTCCAAACTGCTTAACATGGCCTCCACCACTTATGATTTCCGGCGCCTCCATTTCGACTCTTCAATCACCTCAAGCAGATCCATTACCGGATCTATAATCTTCCGGAAATCACTGCCACCATATATTCCATCCGCGGTGAAGTTCAAGGTCACTTTGCGACTTGGTTGAGCAAGTTGAAGTGTTGGACCAAGTCACGGGAATGAGTTTGATTCACTCTAGTGACAACAACAATGGCGGTTCGATGGCACGGTAACAATTTAAAGTTGAATTTTCTACTGCACTTTGCTATACATAGTTTGTTTATATGTGCTTTCTCAGTTCGATTTGTCGCAAAAGGTTTAGTTTTTTTATCTCTTTCAATTTTATACTAGGTTCTGCTTAGATTACTGTAACACCTCAAAATTTGCCCTCCTCTCTTGGGACTAGCCTTAACATATTACATACATTTTAGGTCATTAGGCATTTTCATATTGCATATCATGTGGTTACATTGTGCAAGCCATCTTCCCAAGTCTTGATCAGGAGATGAGGAAGTTCAAAGGTGCAAGCTAGGGTTTAATGACTGATCATGGGCCATCTGAGGATTGGGCTGTGAATTAGGGTTTTATGATCCTCTAGGGTATTGGTCTTCATGTTGATTGAATTGATGCATCATCATCATCATGTTTGGATGTCATCAGAAGATTGAAGAAGATTCCTTGAGATTTGGGTTTTGACCACTGGTCAACCCTAATCAGTTGTATTGGGCCAAGCAGGGCTGGATCAGGAGATGGGGTTTGAGATGGAGATGAGGTTCATTTTGTGATTATATTGTGCTTATTGAGGCTAGGGTTTCACCCTTGAGCCATTTCAGTTGAAGATTGGGGCTCAGATTGATCAATGCATTGCCAAATTCATCTATCAGATGAAAAGTCAACTGTGGTCAACTGTACATGATCTGATGGATTTGGAGGTGAAAATGAGTTGAAGACACTTCAATCATGTTGGAACAAGTGTTGTATGACATCTCAAAGCTTAAGAATGAAGAAAATCAAGTCAGGACAAAAACTGCCAAAAATAGCAAGTGACTGGTAGCTGAAGTTTCCAAAAATGGAAAGTTTTTGACCTCAAAAACAGAAGTCCAAGGAAGCTTCAAATGAAAAATTGTTCAACATGACAGATGTAGATCTTGTTCTCACCTTTCCAAAAAGTCCAAGAACTTGAAAATCCAATGTACGGTTTGCAAAATATGGCTCAGTGAATTTCAAAAAAACCCGTAATCAGGAGGCCATAACTACCACATACTTTGTCCAAATTGCAAGTTCTTTATATGCACAAACTCCATTTGACATGTACTTCAAGGGTGCATCATTGGATTTGTCCAAAAATGGCCAAGGCAAAAAGTCACTTTTCAACTGGACAGCTGAATTGGACCAGGGGCAAAATTGTCCAACTTTCAAAATAATTGGAATTTTTGAATGGGACTTTTTCCAACACCTCAGGAATGGCATTTTAAGGGTGTTTGAATATTCATTTCATGGCTAAGGCATGTAAATTGGATTTGGGCTTGGAAAATGAAGTGCTAAAAATGGACATTTTGCAAATTCATGGTTTTTGAATGCAAGGCCAATTCTAATACACTCCATATGCCAAATAGAACTTGTTTGAGCTGTCATTTGCTGTCACATTGCATTATTTGGAGAGGACCATTTTGCCCTTGCACTTAAAAAGCTCATTAGCACTAATCACATGATTTTGGTAATTATGGATTAAGAAGTGGATTAAGGAGATGGTATATATTGTTAATCATAACAGAATTTGTTAACCACATTTCATTCTTCAAGATCCAAACTGAATTTCCCTCCAAAACCTCTCAAATTCTCTCAAAACTTCATCACTTTTTTTCACATTTCTTCACAAAATCTTCATCAATTTGCTTCGTTTTTGATTGATTCAGGTTCTACATGTGGTTGTGGTGAACTGTTTTGCAGAATTCGTGGCCAAATCTTCAAGAATTCCAACTGTCCAAAGGCTTGCACAACAATGGCATCTTCATGATTCTTGCACTTGGAGCTGTTTCGAGCTAAGTTAGCTTCTCCATTCACCTTCCTAATCAACAAACTCCATCTGTTTTCACCATTGGAGCCTTGAGGAGCTCGATTTCGCAACTGTTGCTTCATAAGGTCAGAATTCAAACCTTTCGATTCTTGAAATTGACATGTGGTTTAGGTAGATCTTGCAACGTAGAACACACTGCAACTTGAATCATGCGTTTTCGTTAAGAATTGAATGAGATATGTAGATCTGAACTTTTGATGATAAACTTTCTTTTGCTCGATCCGGTTAGCATGAGTAGATTTAGGATGAATGCTTGTTGTTTCGATGTTCTACATGACGAGACGTTTCGATCGGTATATTGCTTGCATGATTCTGTGAAAATTTGTTCGTAAGTGTGTGTTGTGTTCACTGTTCCGTCGTCTTTTTTCGCGAGGAAATCGCGTATTCGCCTAGCGAGTGATCCATTCGCCTAGCGAAGCTTGAAGAAGATGAGTGTTCGCCTAGCGAAGCTTCCGGTTCGCTTAGCGAAACCGCGCGGTTTTATATAGGCGCCAGATTCAAATGTTTCGCTGTATTTACAAGTTTGCCACTGGCACCATTTATTTCATTTTTTTTCACAATTTCATTTCATTTTGATGCCTGATCTTTAGAAATTCATAACTCACTCGTTTTTTATCCAATTTTGGTGAGATTTTTTGCATTGTTCTTCTGGAAATGTGTAGAATTTTATCATGATTTTTGTGGATTTTTTTTGCATGTGTAGAAAATTAAAATGCCTAAGGTTTGATTGTATGTGTCATTTTGTACATGTTTTGCCAAATCCAATGTGAAATGCTCATAATGTAAAATAAATTCTTGACAATTTTTGTGATGATTGTTGACTGGATGATGTTCATTTATATGTAAATTTCATGAGTTTTTGATACCTGATCATTGAGATATGAATTTTGGAACTTAGGTGTGACAATTTGTGTCACACCTCTTGATGTCAACTTGTTGAATTTAATTGGATAGCCTATGCATGTTAGAATTGAATGAAATTTGGCATGGTGAATTGTTGATATGTTAGGATGTTGTATGAATTTTTGTAGAATTTTTCACTGCATTTTCCATTTGATCATGATTTTTCATTTCTGGAGATCATTTGTGCAAGCTCATATGACATAGGTTTGTAATTTTGATGTGAAATCCTCATATGGTATTGTATGGCCATGAAATTTGATATGCATGAACTAGACACATGTTAGGACCTCCTTGTTTTGGTCTCATCCATTTCTTTTTAGTTTCCAATGAGATATGAATTTTTGAAGTGGATGTATGCATTGATGGTGTGAATTGGAGCATGAAATTGTGTCTGTTTTTGTTGATTTTCATTGACATGGTTCCATTTGCCCAATTAAGCTCAAATTTGACATGGTAGACCTTGATTGACCCCTGTTTAGGTGTATTTAATTTGAGATTTTTTTGATGTGTTTTGGCATGGCTTTGAATGCAATACTTCTGTTTGTATATTTGGTGCTTCATTTGAACCAATATGGATTGCTTTGTGCATGAATTGAACTTGATGGATGATATAAACATGAGACCAAGGATGTTTGCTTGTGTTTGATGATAATTTGATGTTGGATGGTGGATACCTTGTTGTTTTAGATTTTTTCTTGCTTTTGGACCCTAGGCTTGGCCTAGTGGTCTAGTTGCTAATATTTGCTTGATTTTTCAGGACCAAAAGCATAATGCACATGGAGAATGATCCGAATCAATTTTAATTGATGTTGTGGATGTTTGTACACTAACATAACATTGTTTTGTAGGTGTTAGAGCTTGGGCTTAAGCCTTGAGCTTGCTTTGTGTTGTATTGTTTAAACTGTTTGATTGTTTGCTGTACAATTTGTCTGATTGAATACTGACTGAGTTTGATTGTTTCCAGGTACTTTAGTTGCTCAGTTCCTTGTGAACTATTGCTTTGCTTTGCTTAAGCAACTTGCATTTGAGGTATAACCTTCTTACTTCATGTAGTCTGGAGACCCGGCTGTTACCGGGCCGGGCAAATAAATGTCTGAAGTCCTCCTTAAGAGGCAATGATTGTGGTTGTTTATTTTTAAGCCCAAGCAGGTGAAAGTCCTTTAAATAAGGCAATTGGTGGAAGGTAGGGGTATGCAGCCTACCCCCCACTATTCAGTTGAGTCTTCTCCTTGCTCCCATTACGTGGTTGTAGCATTGAGATCAAAAGCCCAAGATCTTGTGCAGTGCACATTGTGTCAGAGTCATCGAGTATAGAAGGGTTCCCCTATTCTGGACCCATGCTCATTTGTCAGCTCTCCCTGGTTAGGGATAAGAGCTGTGAGGTCTGATCCTCACTTCATCCTTTCATCTGCTTCACCTTAGCCTCGTAATGGCAAGGTTAAGAGCAAACACAGCCTGTACAGACGATTGCTTAGGCAGTCAAACCTGATTGATTGAGCCCCTTGTTTGGCTATAGTGCGTGTTATGTGGATATCTGATTAACATGTTTGTTTGAGATACCTGTTCTCATTTGATGATATATGATTGTATGCTTGTGTGCTAGCTTCTTTCCTGGTTAGGATAGGCTTTTGTATGCAAGTAGGATAGAAAACCGAACTTAGGTGAACGATGCATGACAACATTAGGCTCGAGTCTCAACTCCCTAGTTGTGTGTCTTTCCCCGGTTTCTGGTTAGCAATTTAGTCCCTTTCAGGGGAACTACATCGCCCTGATCCTCGTGCCAGACGAGGTATGTAGGCAGGTGGTCGTGCGAGACCACTCCGGGCAACCTTTTTCTTTTTTGCGTGCGTTAACTTGTTATCTGATTGTGTGTTTTGGCTCGGATGCCGACGTAAGCCCAGTGATTGGCAGTCGGGCTCCACGTTTGCCGTTTTGTACATATTTTGGTTCGGATGCCGACGTAATTCCATCCAGTGGTTGTCGGGCTCCATGTTTGCCACCCTTGCTTGTTTGTATGTTTTGTGTTGTTTGGCGTGCGTAAGCCGAACTACAGAGGCTCTGATTCTTGTTCCAGACAAGATATGTAGGCATAAGGTGCGATACCTTATCGAGCCCGTTTCTCCTAACCCCACCTGCGTTCCCTGTGTGTGTGTGTGATGTTTTAGCAACCTTTTCTTTATTCTAGGACGTGGATCCCGTCGAGTACGACGGACGTGAGGGGTGCTAATACCTTCCCCTCGCGTAACCGACTCCCGAACCTTTTCTCTCTGGTCGCGAGACCATGTCTTTCCAGGTTTCTCTGAGCGTTTCCTTTCCCTATCTTGGGATAAATAACGCGCAGTGGCGGCTCTGTGTTTTTTTTTTTTTTTAGCTCGCCGGTTGATTTTTCGCAGGATGCGACAGCTGGCGACTCTGCTGGGGATGCAGTACAGACATGTTGACCTATGCTGGTCCATCGTCCCTAAGCGAGTCCTTCCTAGCGTTCTAGGATTGGTTTAGGTTGCTTGTATGTGTTGATTATTGCGTTTATTATTCTAACCAGTGTGTATCTATATTTGCATTAATGTCTGCATGCATCATACTATCATGTTGTTGCCGCCCTCTGCAGGTGGTTCTGTTGTTTGGGGTGGGTGTTCTGAGTGGGGCTAAAACCCAGGCCCGAGTATACACCTAGGACTAGTGTGGTCTCACGTTGCCTCTTTCATGTTAAGTCAACATGTGCCTGGCGGCGTGATGTGCCACAAGCCGGACGAGGCTCACTTGATAGTGCTCATCTCTGTGGATATTCCGCTTTGTTTGAGTCACTCCATTTGAGTTGTTGACTCTGGTGACCGATCATTCCCGGATCTTTGGTTTAGACGATTTTAAGAGAGCTACAATGGCACACCCGAAAGGGCAAACCCATTGAGTATCTCCGCCCGATTGTCGAGACCATTATCCGCCTTAGGATGACTTGATTAGAACTTACCTGTGAGGGGAGGGTTGTTCTGTCAGATGTTTGTTCAGATAGCCTTCAGATGGTGACTTTTGATCTGTGATTCAGAGACATGATTATAAGTCGGATTTATGGTCATTTATTGCCGTGACGCCGGAGTGCTGTCCGTGACTTATCAGTGGGGATCCGTTTATTTCGGATTCCCCGGGCCGAGATATTTTATCAGTGGGGATCCGTTTATTTCGGGTTCCCCGGGCCGATTCAGATAAGGGTGATGTGTCTACTGGGATATGGTTTGGTGATGATGGTGATGATGATGTATCTGTCTTCCGTTTATTTCGGAACCCGTGGGTCAGAATTGGGATTGTACATTCCTCAGATGGTTATGATCAGTTCAGAGCCCAGATTCAGTGCAAATGATCAGATGGCTTGGAGGATGGCAACGCATTGCATTCATTCATCAGCATCATTACATTTTGCATTAATTGCATCTAACCCATGTTTACCCATATGCAGGGACACTTTTGATCGAGATTCTGGTTGAGAGATTTTCTGCTCCAATATGAGGACCGGTTTGAAGAACAACATTGCTTACAGTTTCTTTGATCCAGAGATTGGTGTGCTCAAGGATATGATAGCATTGATTACTCCTGACCATGTGGGAATGTTTAGAGAGTCATACGACGGTATTCTGAAGATGGTTTTCAGACTCACTGACTGCGACAGGAGCGCCATCCACACTCTTCTTCAGTTCTATGACCCTGGGTTGAGGTGTTTCGTTTTTCCAGACTATCTGTTGGGACCTCTGATGGAGGATTATGTCAGCATCCTGGGTATTCAGATCCGTGATCAGATTCCTTTTCATGTCACCAGAGCAGAGCCAGATGTCCTTGGAATTTCACATGCTCTTTACTTGAGTCCGGAAATGGTCAAGGAAGGTTTGAAGGAAAAAGGAAAGCTACCCGGGTTTCATTTGAGTTTCTTGGAGGCCAATGCCAAGGAACATGCTGCTGTGGGTAACTGGAAGACGGTCTGTGCTCTGATTGCTGTGAGCATTTATGGGATTGTGCTGTTTCCTAACCAGAAGAATTTTGTGGACCATAATGCTATCAGATTGTTTATGCAGAGAAACCCTATTCCTACCCTGATTGGAGATGTCTACTATTCAGTGCATAACAGGAATGAGAAGAGGCGTGGGGGTCTGGTCAGATGCTGCTCTCAGTTGCTCTTTAGATGGTTCATGGGGTATTTGCCTTCCCGAGGTGCTTTTGTTCAGATTGACCCTAGTGTCAAGTGGTCCTTCCGATTGATGGGTCTGCGGGCTGATGACATTGCTTGGACTCATAATGGTTTAGCTGGTCAGGACTTCATATGCAGTTGTGGGAGTTTACCTAATGGGCCTTTGGTGGGAGTTCAGGGTTGCATTAATTACAACCCGATGCTTCTCCGGAGACAGATGGGGTTTGCTATAGAGGGTCCTCCTCTCGGGCGAGAGATTCAGGAGTCCTTCTATTTCCCGATTGATGGTAACCAGACCAAGCTGAGGCAGGTATTGGACGAATGGCGAGATATCCAGAGGAGGGGTAAGGTTCCTTATGGCAAAGTCAACTGCCGGTATTTTCCACTATTTGAGGATTGGTTGCGAAAGAGGATTGAGTCTACATTTCTACCATTTCCGGGGGTGATCTTGTGTGTCCTAGGATTGAGGGTCCAAGTTCTTCTGTCAGCATGGAGGAGTTCCTTGAGATGAAGAGGGCCAGAGATCAGTTACTTGCAGAGAAAGCGGGGTTGGAGAGAAGTGTTGCTCATTTTCAGGCAGCTAATCAGGAAATCAAAGTGAAGATGGAAGATCAAGACAAGCGACATGCTTTGGAGGCCAAACGCTTCGAGATGGATACAGCCTACTATGGGAAGATCAGCCAAGCTTTAGCATCGTCCAACAGAGAACATGACATCACAAAGGAGAAGCTGTTCAGAGCATCGAAGGTGATTGAAGATGAAAAGAGGAGGCAAATCCTAGTCAGGGATCAGAGGGATGAGAGAGCCAGAGTCCTCGCTGCAGAGTGGGAGGCAGAGAAAGCAAAGATCAAGGCTGAGAGAGATCATTACATGGCAGAGAGAGACCACTACTTCAGGCAGATGAAGATTCATCAGAAGGAACTTGGAAGACTACAGCAGGAGAATACCGAGCTCAGGTTCGCTGCAGAGTTCGCGAGGATGGAAGATGAGATAGGGCCATCTGTGGGACCCTCATCCAGTTAGATCTTTCATTTGTGTTGGATTACCGTCAGGCTTGTTGACGGAATTCACTTGTCTGTATTTCTTTCCTATTCTGGAGGATTGTATTTGATTTTATCTGGTTGATGTATGACTATGACACTGTTTGTGCACTCTTTGGTTATGTGATGGTTATTTTCAGTCAGTGATTAATCTTCAAGCTTTATTTGCTTTGCCGTATGCACTCTCACGAGCACACACATGGTTGGGGGTATCATGCTAAATCACATATCTCCGATCTGCACGACAAAATCAAACACTGCTAATCAGAATATTGATGCCGGATTATTATTTGTCTCGATGATGCCAGGGTCGAGAGACAGAGTGTCCTTCATATGGATAGGCACTGCATACATGCATAATCATGATAACTTGTATTTTATTTTGCAGGTGACTATTACTAACGTGTTTGTTTGTAACCAGGAATCATTGCTCGCGCTCGAAGAGTAGTACCCCTGCACTCAACTCGCCCTCACAGATATTACACAAGAAGAAACACTCCCAGACTCATGGAGCTTCCCAGTGCTGATATGCTGGAATTGAAGGAGAAAATGACCGAACTGATCAATATAATGCAAGGTTTTGCCATTGGTCAGAAGGCTCTCGCAGATAAAGTTGAGAAACTCGAGCGGGTTTCTGCTCAGAACAGTGGGGTCAACCTGGATGGAGTCTCCAACCAGGGGCAGGGATCTCGTGATGGTGGAAAGAGGACAACAGTGGGTCTGGTGAATAATGCTGGTGCTGCTGGTCAACCTGGGCCTAGTCAGAATATGAAAGACAACTTTGTGCCTCCGTTTTATGGGTTTGACGAAGATCAGGAGGAAGATAGAGAGGCTGACCAGTTCTCTATGCGAAATGAGCCTTTTGTGCCTTACGACATTCCTCCTCAGAACAAGGAAATTCAGCTGCTGGCTGAGAAGATAAAAGTGCTTGAGAGCTATGCCACGCCTGGGGTGGTAAACATGTCCAACATGGGATTGGTGGAGGGAATTGTGATTCCTCAGAAGTTCAAGGCGCCTGCGTTCGATAAATACAACGGTAGTTCCTGCCCGGAAACTCATCTCCAGGCATTTGTCCGCAAAATCTCAGCATACACCGCGGATCAAAAACTGTGGATGTACTTTTTCCAGGACAGCCTGTCTGGAGGCTCCTTGGAATGGTACACCAAGTTGAGATCGTCCGATATCAAAAGCTGGCAAGACTTGGGAGATGCTTTCTTTAAGCAGTACCAGTTTAATGCAGATATGGCTCCGAGTCGTACCCAGCTGCAGGGTATGTCTCAGAAACATAATGAGGGCTTTAAAGAGTATGCGCAAAGGTGGAGAGAGTTGGCTGCCAGAGTTCAACCTCCGTTGGTAGATCGGGAGATGTCTGATTTGTTTATGGGGACCCTGCAGGGGCCATTTGCTGAGAGGATGGTAGGTTGTCCTGTCACCAACTTCTCCGACATTGTGGTGGCGGGGGAAAGGATAGAGAGTTGGTTAAAGCTGGGCAAAATTCAGGGTGCGTCTTCTTCTTCTTCTGGTACGAAGAAACCATTCGGCAATAATGGTGGGCAGAGAAAGAAGGAAGGAGACACCAGCGCAGTGTACACGCAGCGCGGACCCGGTAGGGAACGTTACTTCAAGCATACCGCTGCGGTAACAATTCCTGCTGAGTCTCATTCAGCACAACCGCAACAGCAACAGCAACAGAGACAACAACCCTTTCAACAGAGACCACAAAGGGCTGGTTATCAAGTCCGGGGCAGAGCGCAGGACAGACAATTCGATAGGCCTCCGGTGACCTATGCCTTTTTGTTCAAAAGTTGATGGATTTGGGCCTTGTGCAAACTAGAAATCTGGCACCTTTGAGACCTGATCAGAGGCCAGCCAGTTATGATGAGACTGCGAAATGTGAATTCCACTCAGGTGCGCCTGGGCATAATATTGAGAACTGTAAAGCTTTTAAGCACACAGTTCAGGATTTAGTGGATTCCAAGGCTATTAATTTTGCTCCATCCCCCAATGTCAATGCAAATCCCATGCCTGCGCATGGTCAGAGGGGGGTGAATGCAATTTCTGAGGAAAGTCGAGTTGGGCTATTTGATGTTGATCAGCTGAAGACGCCTTTGGCTGAGGTCAAGAGGCAGTTGTTAAGAAATGGGGTTTACCCGGCTGCGGGTTTGAGTGTGCTGAGTGCACTATTTCTGCAAATGGTTGTGAGCTTCTGAGGAAGCATGTCCAGGGGCTGATGGACGATGGGGAGATTGTGATCGAGAAGTCTGAAGGGAAGAAGGAGGAGGTCTCCACCATAACCATTTTCTATGACCCGGTTGATTTGTCTAACCTGGTGGAGGAGGCTCCAGTTACCATCACGGTACCTGGGCCGATTCCATACGACAAAGAGGATGCCGTGCCATGGCATTATGGGGGAGAGGTATATTGTAATGGTGAGAGGTTGGAAGAACAATCTGCTAGTGAAACCACCGTGCTAAAGGTGGATAATGTCGGTCCCAGCGGTTTCACTCGCAGTGGAAGGTTATTTGCTCCCGATGCTTTGAGGAGGGGGGAGGAAGAAAAGATAAAAAGAAAAGGCCGAGGCTTTAGCCAGGGCAAAGGGGAAGGCTGTGGCAGATAGTGGTAATACTCCTGTGATGACACCGGCGCCTGCGGGGTCGGATAACAAATTTGATGATGAGGCTGAAGAGTTTCTGAGAATCATCAAAAAGTCGGAGTATAAATTGGTGGATCACTTGCAGCAAACACCTTCTAAGATCTCGATTCTTTCACTGCTGTTGAGTTCTGAGGGTCATAGGGAGGCTTTATTGAAAATTCTGAAGAAAGCCTATGTGCCTCAGGAAATCACAATCAACCAATTGGAGACGGTCGTATCCAACGTGCATGCTAGCCATGGGTTGGGCTTTACTGATATGGATTTGACCGTAGATGGAAGGAACCATAATCGGGCGCTACACATTGCGATGGAATGCAAGGGAGCCGTGCTTTCGCATGTGCTGGTTGATACCGGCTCCTCATTGAATGTGTTGCCAAAGAAGGCCTTGGCGAAGCTGAACTGTGATGGGCTGATTTTGACCCCGACTGATCTGATTGTGCGAGCTTTTGATGGGTCAAAGCGGGCCGTATTTGGGGAGGTGGAATTGCCAGTGAAGATTGGCCCAGAAGTGTTTAAGTCGACCTTCTATGTTATGGACATCCAGCTGGCTTACAGTTGCTTGTTGGGTCGCCCATGGATCCATGCTGCGGGAGCAGTTACATCGACTTTGCACCAGAAGCTGAAATATGTCTGGGGAGGCCAAGTCGTTACTGTTTGCGGAGAGGAGGACATCTTTGTCAGCCACCTGTCTTCGTTTAAGTATGTGGAGATGGATGGAGAAATATGGGAGACGCCTAGCCAGGCATTTGAAACCGTTAAGGTGGAGAATGCTCTGTTCGCTAAGCAGGAGGAAGAGAAACCATCCATCGCTTCATACAAGCAGGCTGCTGAGGTGGTCAAGAGCGGTGAGGCTCCTGGTTGGGGCAAAATGATGGAGGTCCCTGAGAAGAAGGACCGTTTTGGGGTTGGATATCAACCGGGCCGAGGCTTGGGACGAGGAAGAGGACGTCGTGCGCCAGTTACCTTCACAAGCGCCGGAATGCTGGATCCGGACCACATCTGCATGATGGGTGAGGATACTGACAGCGACTGTGATATTGATCGGTGGATAACGCCGTGCGCACCAGGGATGGAAATCCACAACTGGAAGGCCGAAGAGATCATCCGGGTCACTCTCCTCGAAGAGTAATATTTTTCATGTTTTCAGTTTTATTTGCATGCAAACCTTACGTGTTGCCCGACACGTAATGGTCCATTGTAAGGGCCACCTCATGTTTATAATTTGCAAGTTTTGCATCATTAATAAAAGGATGTTTTTCAATTAAAAGCGATGTTCCCTGTTTTTCACTTATTTTTGCAGTTTAAAAATAAAAACAAATAAAAATGGCAATGTTTTCATTTTTCTTTTTTGTTTACTCACACCGGTTCTAAAGCAATGCATGAATCAACATTCATGCAGATGCGATTCCTCTCCGGATCTCATTGATAACAATCCTGTTACACCCTTGTATGACTTCGACAATCCGATCTATCTTGCTGAAGAAGAAGACGAAGAAGATTGTGAACTACCAGGGGAATTGGCCAGGTTGTTAAAACAAGAGGAGAAGGTCATTCAGCCGCATGAGGAACAGATTGAGGTTGTAAATCTGGGTACCGATGAGGTTAAGAAGGAGGTGAAAATCGGGGCTGCTTTGGAGGAGAGTGTCAAGAGCCGAATGGTGGCGTTGCTGAAAGAGTATGTCGACATCTTTGCCTGGTCTTATCAAGATATGCCAGGGTTGGATACCGATATTGTTGTGCACAAGCTACCGTTGAGAACAGATTGTCCTCCAATGAAGCAGAAGTTGCGCAGAACTCGACCTGATATGGCGATGAAGATTAAGGAAGAAGTGCAGAAGCAGTGGGATGCTGGTTTCCTTGCTGTCACTAATTATCCGCCATGGGTTGCGAACATTGTGCCAGTCCCGAAGAAGGATGGGAAGGTGAGAATGTGTGTGAATTACCGAGATCTGAACAGAGCTAGTCCGAAGGATGATTTTCCACTACCACACATTGACGTGTTGGTAGATAATACTGCTCAATTCTCGGTGTTTTCCTTCATGGATGGCTTTTCTGGCTATAATCAAATCAAAATGTCGCCAGATGATATGGAGAAAACAACGTTCATTACACCGTGGGGCACCTTTTGTTACAAGGTGATGCCATTCGGTCTCAAAAACGCCGGTGCTACTTATCAGAGAGCTATGGTGACTTTGTTTCATGATATGATTCATCATGAAATTGAATGCTATGTTGATGACATGATAGCAAAGTCCCAACAGAAGAGGGGCATTTGGTAGATCTGGCCAAGCTGTTTGACCGGTTGAGACAGTTCAGACTGAGGTTGAATCCGAACAAGTGCACGTTCGGAGTGCGGTCCGGTAAATTGCTGGGGTTCATTGTAAGTGAGAAAGGAATCGAGGTTGATCCTGCAAAAGTAAAAGCGATAAAAGAAATGCCTGAACCGAGAACAGAGAAAGAGGTTCGTGGTTTCTTGGGTAGATTGAACTACATTTCACGGTTCATATCTCATCTAACAGCCACGTGTGAATCAATCTTTAAATTGTTGAGAAAAGACCAAACGGTCAGGTGGAATGATGATTGCCAAGCGGCATTTGAAAAGATCAAAGAGTATTTGCAGGAGCCTCCGATTCTGATGCCTCCTGTGGAGGGAAGACCGTTAATTCTGTACATGACAGTCCTCGAGGGGTCTATGGGGTGTGTATTGGGGCAGCATGACGAGTCTGGTCGAAAAGAGCATGCCATATACTACCTTAGCAAAAAGTTTACCGACTGTGAAACAAGATATTCACTGCTCGAGAAAACTTGCTGTGCTTTGGTCTGGGCTGCTCGCCGACTAAGGCAGTACATGCTGGTTCATACCACTTTGTTGATTTCCAAGATGGATCCGATCAAGTACATTTTTGAAAAGCCAGCATTGACCGGAAGGGTTGCGAGGTGGCAAATGATTTTGACTGAATATGATATACAGTATACCTCTCAGAAAGCGATCAAGGGGAGTGTATTGTCTGATTACCTCGCCCAGCAACCCATTGATGATTATCAACCAATGAAGTTTGAATTCCCTGATGAGGACATCATGTTTCTCAAATCGAAAGATTGTGAGGAACCGATCCCGGAGGAGGGGCCGACCCTGAATCCGAATGGATTTTGATGTTTGATGGGGCCGTTAACGTGAATGGAAGCGGTGTTGGTGCTGTTTTGGTTACGCCGAAAGGATCTCATATTCCTTTTGCTGCCCGGCTAACATTTGAGTGCACCAACAACGTAGCTGAATACGAAGCTTGCATATTGGGTATCGAAGAGGCGATTGATTTGAGAATCAAGAACCTTGTGATATATGGAGATTCAGCTCTGGTGATAAATCAGGTTAACGGAAAATGGTATACGCATCAATCTCATTTGGTTCCGTACCGAGATTATACGAGAAGATTGTTGACGTTTTTCACCAAGGTGAAGATGCATCACGTGCCCAGAGAGGAGAACCCTTTGGCAGATGCTTTGGCT
Organism: Lathyrus oleraceus; assembly: GCF_024323335.1. Taxonomy (NCBI): domain Eukaryota; kingdom Viridiplantae; phylum Streptophyta; class Magnoliopsida; order Fabales; family Fabaceae; genus Lathyrus; species Lathyrus oleraceus. Next base: position 500,881,822 of record NC_066584.1, read on the forward strand.
ACTCTGGCTGCCTTGATCAAGGTGCAGAGGTGGAATCAGTTCCCCAGTGTTGAAGTGGGACGTCTGGATAGACCGGCTTATGTGTTTGCTGTTGATACAGCGCCTGATGATGAGAAGCCGTGGTATTACGATATCAAGCGCTATCTTGAGACGCAAGAGTATCCTGAGGGAGCATCTAAGAAAGATAGAAAGACTCTGCGGAGGTTGGCCATGGTATTCTACCTGAATAAGGATGGGGTTTTATATAAGAGAAATTTTGATTGGGTCTTGCTCAGATGTGTTGATGATGCAGAAGCAAGCCAATTGATGAAAGAGGTTCATGAGGGATCGTTCGGTACCCATGCCAGTGGGAATGCCATGGTAAAGAAGCTGCTGAGAGCAGGTTATTATTGGATGACAATGGAGGCCCAATGTTTTAATTTCGTGCGGAAGTGTCGTAAATGCCAGATTTATGCTGATAAGGTGCACGTGCCTCCAAATCCATTGAGTTTGATGTCGTCTCCATGGCCGTTTGCTATGTGGGGCATTGATATGATCGGAAAGATTGAGCCTACAGCTTCGAATGGGCACAGATTCATATTAGTGGCTATTGATTACTTCACTAAGTGGGTAGAAGCAGCCTCTTATACGAACGTGACGAAGCAGGTTGTGGCCAGATTTCTCAAGAGAGACATCATTTGCCGATATGGGGTTCCCGAGAGAATCATTACTGATAATGGTTCTAACTTGAATAATAAGATGATGGCAGAGCTGTGTCGGGAATTCAAGATCGAGCATCGCAATTCTTCTCCCTATCGTCCGAAGATGAATGGGGCGGTTGAGGCAGCCAACAAGAATATAAAGAAGATTGTGCAGAAAATGGTGGTAACCTACAAAGACTGGCATGAGATGTTGCCATTTGCATTGCATGGGTATCGAACGTCGGTGCGCACATCTACTGGGGCAACTCCATTCTCGTTGGTATATGGGATGGAGGTTGTATTACCTGTTGAAGTTCAGATTCCCTCTTTGAGAGTCCTGATGGACGTGAAATTGCAAGAGGCTGAATGGGTAAGGACCCGATATGAAGAGTTGAGCCTGATAGAGGAAAAGAGGCTAGCAGCCATCTGTCATGGGCAGTTGTACCAGCAGAGGATGAAGCGTGCTTTTGACAAGAAGGTGAGACCTCGGGTATATCACGTAGGTGATATGGTGCTGAAAAGGATCCTTCCTCCTCAAAATGATCGAAGGGGCAATTGGACACCGAATTATGAAGGTCCATTCGTGGTCAAGAAGGTTTTCTCTGGCGGAGCCTTGTTGTTGACGACCATGGATGGTGAAGACTTTCCATCCCCTGTGAATGCGGACGCAGTTAAAAAATACTTCGTGTAAAAAGACCCGCTGGACGAAAAGAACAAAATAGTCCAGGCAAAAATGGGCATCCCGGCGAACCAAAAAACAGAAAGAAAGGTTCGGGCAAAAATTAGGGATATAAATGAAAAATTGTACACCCGGCAAGTCGAAAACCTGAAAAGGCGACTTGGGCAAAAAGGGTATCCCGGTGGACCGAAAACCTGAAAGGGCGGTCCAGGCAAAAGAGGGAGTGAAACGAACAACTGCGTCCCGCATGATCGTTCGCGCTTCAGTTAAAGCATCATGGATAATACCCGGTAGGGATCAGTCAGAAACGTCTTGTTCAGAAGGCAGAAAGCACGGAGAGTCTGAGGACATATGGGGTGTAACCGAGTTGGAACTCGATGAGATCACGGGTTTCACATTGCCATTAGGATAGATTTTTCCTTTTGTGCGCAATTACCTCTTTTCAGGAATTGCTTCCTTTTGTATTGCTCTTTTGAGCCACACTTTTCCAATCAATAAAATGCACATTCAGTCAAATAATTTTGTTTTTGTTTTTCATTACCGCTTTGATTGCAAAAACATCCAGATATTTTTGATAAAGAATTTTGCATTTTAAGACATACAGGTCCCTTCCAATGCATGTTTATAAGATTGAAAGCTTGAAATCTTATTCGGAAGGTTGGGTGACCCAAGTGTTGAAGTCTTGACACGCATGGGGCACGGTTTTATCTGACGGTCTGTTTTGCAGGTACTGTTAGATATTTTCACTCACTTGCAGGTTGTGATGTGGAAGCTTTGACAAGAGCAAATCCCCAGAAAGTTCGCTCAGGGACGAATGAATATGAAAGAACGACGAAGACGTTGAGGCGTACGACGATCCTTGATGATAATCAAGAAGACTCTTCAAAATCGGAAGATTGGAAAGTATGTAATTCCCCGCAGAGTTCGATCAGGGACGAGTGCATGAAGAAAGGACGGAGAGACGACGAGACGTCCGACGACCTTTGAAATTAACCAAGAAGACTCTTCAAAGTCGGAAAATTGAAATTTCTGTATAAATCCCAGGAGTACGTTTCTCGTCGAGCGCGGGGCGGTTTGGAATACAAGATGATGGAGCAGAAAAGGTCCAGACGAGTCTGGGAACTCTCAAAAGTGGAAAGCCGATATGAGTATTGGAGGTAGACACCATGGTTCGACGAGTTGACGGGTGTTTTTATACCAACTTTTCTCATTTCCCAGCTAAGTCCCCAAGCAGAGTTATAGGATTAGCTCCCCAGCAGATTCAAGGTCTGTGAACTTCTCCAGCCGAGTCGGGATGGTTATCCCGGACAGGTTACAACGTTGTTTCCTCAGCAGCCAGGCCAGAAGGTTGCAGTTCCCCGAGTGGAGCGGGTTTCAATGACATATTTCTCCAGCAGTGTTCATCCTACCAGTGGATTGAACGAGTTCCCGTAGCGGACGAGTTTTTGCATCCCCAGCTGAGTTAATTCTAACTATGGATTGCGTGGGTTGTCCCCAGCGGAGTAGTATGCGGTTCCCTAGCAGGGTCAAGGAGGTTCTTCCCCAGCAGGTGATGTATTGATGTTCCCCCAGTTGAGCCTGGAGGTTGCTATTCCCCTAGCAGAGTCTCTGTGAGTGTTTCCCCAGCGGAGTCAGCAGGTATCTGTGAGGGTTTTCCCGAAGCGGAATCAGGATTGATATCCCCAGCAAGTCAAGATTGTTGTATCCCCACAGAGTGTTGGTGGTGCTTATCCCCAGCAGTTTCTCGAGCGGATTGGGTGCAAAGGAGGTTCTTCCCCAGCAAGGGTTGCCTTTTCCCAGCAGCAGTGTTATTCCCCAGCAGGGTGGAATTGGAGCGGTGACGAGTTCCTCAGCAGAGTGTCTCATGCTCCCTAGAAGAGTCCCTTGAGGGGGATACCTTTTTATGCATTCATCATGAAAAATAAGCATAGCATATTGCATAGAAAAATAAATAATCGCGTAGCATTTCCATAACTATGGAGCATTACGCAGAAAAAATCAATCATGCATCATTGCGAGCATAAGCTAGTCTCAAGCCGTGGTTACTGTTTGAGAAGTGGTTTTTGCCAGACAGCGAAGGTGTTACTCCGAGGAGTTTAGCCTCATGATTTGATCAAAGGTAGTTCCCCGGTAGTGCGATACTGGAGGAGGTTTCTGTCGTGCGAGATAGAGGGTGAAGATGTTACTCTGAGGAGTTTAGCATCATGACGTCAGTTCAGCAGTGTTCCCCAGTAGTGCGATATTGGAGGAAATGTTTCCGTCGGACAGAGATGGAAATGATATCAGAAGACGTTACGCGATCAGCGCGATTCCGGGGTTCAAATGGAGAAAAGGAGATGTTGCGACATTTTCTGGAGATCGGGGTTCAAACGGAGAAAAGGAGATACTGAGGTATTTTCTGGGGTTCAAATGGAGATGGAGTTGAAGAGTATATCCGGGATGAGGTCCTCAGAATTATCTTCTGTTCATGTGTTGCCTTAGGCTTTGGCGGATGCCAATGGAGGTCGTTATAGGTGTCTTCTGAGGAAGAGATACACATGCTACCTTCTTTTGAGAAGGTTTACCCTCTGACATGTCGCCCTCAGAGTGGTTTGGTGTTATTTCCGACGTTGCCAGCGGAATTATCACGAGAATGGAGAAAAGGGGATGCTGAGGCATTTTCTGGGGTTCAAATGGAGAAAAGAAATGTTGAGGCATGTTCTGGGGTTCAAATGGAGAAAGGAAATGCTGAGGCATGTTCCGGGGTTCAAACGGAGAAAGGGAGATGTTGCGACATTTTCTGGAGAACGGGGTTCATTCTGGCGATCGAGAGTTATCGTCAGGCGACTGGGGTTCAAATTGGAGATCGGGGTTCATTATGTTGGCAAAAAGGAGTGCTGAGGCATTTTCCGGGGTTCAAATGCAGAGATCTGAGGATCGTTTGCGCAGAGAAAATTTTCGGGGTTCAAGAAAAGCAAAAGAAAAAGAAGAGTTGAAAATCCCGCGTGGATGTGTGGTGTTCAGGCCATGGTTATCCCTGTGTTACCATTTATTTTGGTATCCAGGTCGACGTTGTTCAGAGTTTGTTTCTTCGCCGATGCTGACAGGCGTTGTTAATTATTATCCCATCAGAGTGCAAATTGTTCGTCTGTTCTTGGTATTCAATCACTCTTCATCCTGATCATCCGAAAGCCGAGGCTATTTCGTATCGACAGGTTCACAGTGGATTGAATAGGGGCAGCTGTAACACCTCAAAATTTGCCCTCCTCTCTTGGGACTAGCCTTAACATATTACATACATTTTAGGTCATTAGGCATTTTCATATTGCATATCATGTGGTTACATTGTGCAAGCCATATTCCCAAGTCTTGATCAGGAGATGAGGAAGTTCAAAGGTGCAAGCTAGGGTTTAATGACTGATCATGGGCCATCTGAGGATTGGGCTGTGAATTAGGGTTTTATGATCCTCTAGGGTATTGGTCTTCATGTTGATTGAATTGATGCATCATCATCATCATGTTTGGATGTCATCAGAAGATTGAAGAAGATTCCTTGAGATTTGGGTTTTGACCACTGGTCAACCCTAATCAGTTGTATTGGGCCAAGCAGGGCTGGATCAGGAGATGGGGTTTGAGATGGAGATGAGGTTCATTTTGTGATTATATTGTGCTTATTGAGGCTAGGGTTTCACCCTTGAGCCATTTCAGTTGAAGATTGGGGCTCAGATTGATCAATGCATTGCCAAATTCATCTATCAGATGAAAAGTCAACTGTGGTCAACTGTACATGATCTGATGGATTTGGAGGTGAAAATGAGTTGAAGACACTTCAATCATGTTGGAACAAGTGTTGTATGACATCTCAAAGCTTAAGAATGAAGAAAATCAAGTCAGGACAAAAACTGCCAAAAATAGCAAGTGACTGGTAGCTGAAGTTTCCAAAAATGGAAAGTTTTTGACCTCAAAAACAGAAGTCCAAGGAAGCTTCAAATGAAAAATTGTTCAACATGACAGATGTAGATCTTGTTCTCACCTTTCCAAAAAGTCCAAGAACTTGAAAATCCAATGTACGGTTTGCAAAATATGGCTCAGTGAATTTCAAAAAAACCCGTAATCAGGAGGCCATAACTACCACATACTTTGTCCAAATTGCAAGTTCTTTATATGCACAAACTCCATTTGACATGTACTTCAAGGGTGCATCATTGGATTTGTCCAAAAATGGCCAAGGCAAAAAGTCACTTTTCAACTGGACAGCTGAATTGGACCAGGGGCAAAATTGTCCAACTTTCAAAATAATTGGAATTTTTGAATGGGACTTTTTCCAACACCTCAGGAATGGCATTTTAAGGGTGTTTGAATATTCATTTCATGGCTAAGGCATGTAAATTGGATTTGGGCTTGGAAAATGAAGTGCTAAAAATGGACATTTTGCAAATTCATGGTTTTTGAATGCAAGGCCAATTCTAATACACTCCATATGCCAAATAGAACTTGTTTGAGCTGTCATTTGCTGTCACATTGCATTATTTGGAGAGGACCATTTTGCCCTTGCACTTAAAAAGCTCATTAGCACTAATCACATGATTTTGGTAATTATGGATTAAGAAGTGGATTAAGGAGATGGTATATATTGTTAATCATAACAGAATTTGTTAACCACATTTCATTCTTCAAGATCCAAACTGAATTTCCCTCCAAAACCTCTCAAATTCTCTCAAAACTTCATCACTTTTTTTCACATTTCTTCACAAAATCTTCATCAATTTGCTTCGTTTTTGATTGATTCAGGTTCTACATGTGGTTGTGGTGAACTGTTTTGCAGAATTCGTGGCCAAATCTTCAAGAATTCCAACTGTCCAAAGGCTTGCACAACAATGGCATCTTCATGATTCTTGCACTTGGAGCTGTTTCGAGCTAAGTTAGCTTCTCCATTCACCTTCCTAATCAACAAACTCCATCTGTTTTCACCATTGGAGCCTTGAGGAGCTCGATTTCGCAACTGTTGCTTCATAAGGTCAGAATTCAAACCTTTCGATTCTTGAAATTGACATGTGGTTTAGGTAGATCTTGCAACGTAGAACACACTGCAACTTGAATCATGCGTTTTCGTTAAGAATTGAATGAGATATGTAGATCTGAACTTTTGATGATAAACTTTCTTTTGCTCGATCCGGTTAGCATGAGTAGATTTAGGATGAATGCTTGTTGTTTCGATGTTCTACATGACGAGACGTTTCGATCGGTATATTGCTTGCATGATTCTGTGAAAATTTGTTCGTAAGTGTGTGTTGTGTTCACTGTTCCGTCGTCTTTTTTCGCGAGGAAATCGCGTATTCGCCTAGCGAGTGATCCATTCGCCTAGCGAAGCTTGAAGAAGATGAGTGTTCGCCTAGCGAAGCTTCCGGTTCGCTTAGCGAAACCGCGCGGTTTTATATAGGCGCCAGATTCAAATGTTTCGCTGTATTTACAAGTTTGCCACTGGCACCATTTATTTCATTTTTTTTCACAATTTCATTTCATTTTGATGCCTGATCTTTAGAAATTCATAACTCACTCGTTTTTTATCCAATTTTGGTGAGATTTTTTGCATTGTTCTTCTGGAAATGTGTAGAATTTTATCATGATTTTTGTGGATTTTTTTTGCATGTGTAGAAAATTAAAATGCCTAAGGTTTGATTGTATGTGTCATTTTGTACATGTTTTGCCAAATCCAATGTGAAATACTCATAATGTAAAATAAATTCTTGACAATTTTTGTGATGATTGTTGACTGGATGATGTTCATTTATATGTAAATTTCATGAGTTTTTGATACCTGATCATTGAGATATGAATTTTGGAACTTAGGTGTGACAATTTGTGTCACACCTCTTGATGTCAACTTGTTGAATTTAATTGGATAGCCTATGCATGTTAGAATTGAATGAAATTTGGCATGGTGAATTGTTGATATGTTAGGATGTTGTATGAATTTTTGTAGAATTTTTCACTGCATTTTCCATTTGATCATGATTTTTCATTTCTGGAGATCATTTGTGCAAGCTCATATGACATAGGTTTGTAATTTTGATGTGAAATCCTCATATGGTATTGTATGGCCATGAAATTTGATATGCATGAACTAGACACATGTTAGGACCTCCTTGTTTTGGTCTCATCCATTTCTTTTTAGTTTCCAATGAGATATGAATTTTTGAAGTGGATGTATGCATTGATGGTGTGAATTGGAGCATGAAATTGTGTCTGTTTTTGTTGATTTTCATTGACATGGTTCCATTTGCCCAATTAAGCTCAAATTTGACATGGTAGACCTTGATTGACCCCTGTTTAGGTGTATTTAATTTGAGATTTTTTTGATGTGTTTTGGCATGGCTTTGAATGCAATACTTCTGTTTGTATATTTGGTGCTTCATTTGAACCAATATGGATTGCTTTGTGCATGAATTGAACTTGATGGATGATATAAACATGAGACCAAGGATGTTTGCTTGTGTTTGATGATAATTTGATGTTGGATGGTGGATACCTTGCTGTTTTAGATTTTTTCTTGCTTTTGGACCCTAGGCTTGGCCTAGTGGTCTAGTTGCTAATATTTGCTTGATTTTTCAGGACCAAAAGCATAATGCACATGGAGAATGATCCGAATCAATTTTAATTGATGTTGTGGATGTTTGTACACTAACATAACATTGTTTTGTAGGTGTTAGAGCTTGGGCTTAAGCCTTGAGCTTGCTTTGTGTTGTATTGTTTAAACTGTTTGATTGTTTGCTGTACAATTTGTCTGATTGAATACTGACTGAGTTTGATTGTTTCCAGGTACTTTAGTTGCTCAGTTCCTTGTGAACTATTGCTTTGCTTTGCTTAAGCAACTTGCATTTAAGGTATAACCTTCTTACTTCATGTAGTCTGGAGACCCGGCTGTTACCGGGCCGGGCAAATAAATGTCTGAAGTCCTCCTTAAGAGGCAATGATTGTGGTTGTTTATTTTTAAGCCCAAGCAGGTGAAAGTCCTTTAAATAAGGCAATTGGTGGAAGGTAGGGGTATGCAGCCTACCCCCCACTATTCAGTTGAGTCTTCTCCTTGCTCCCATTACGTGGTTGTAGCATTGAGATCAAAAGCCCAAGATCTTGTGCAGTGCACATTGTGTCAGAGTCATCGAGTATAGAAGGGTTCCCCTATTCTGGACCCATGCTCATTTGTCAGCTCTCCCTGGTTAGGGATAAGAGCTGTGAGGTCTGATCCTCACTTCATCCTTTCATCTGCTTCACCTTAGCCTCGTAATGGCAAGGTTAAGAGCAAACACAGCCTGTACAGACGATTGCTTAGGCAGTCAAACCTGATTGATTGAGCCCCTTGTTTGGCTATAGTGCGTGTTATGTGGATATCTGATTAACATGTTTGTTTGAGATACCTGTTCTCATTTGATGATATATGATTGTATGCTTGTGTGCTAGCTTCTTTCCTGGTTAGGATAGGCTTTTGTATGCAAGTAGGATAGAAAACCGAACTTAGGTGAACGATGCATGACAACATTAGGCTCGAGTCTCAGCTCCCTAGTTGTGTGTCTTTCCCCGGTTTCTGGTTAGCAATTTAGTCCCTTTCAGGGGAACTACATCGCCCTGATCCTCGTGCCAGACGAGGTATGTAGGTAGGTGGTCGTGCGAGACCACTCCGGGCAACCTTTTTCTTTTTTGCGTGCGTTAACTTGTTATCTGATTGTGTGTTTTGGCTCGGATGCCGACGTAAGCCCAGTGATTGGCAGTCGGGCTCCACGTTTGCCGTTTTGTACATATTTTGGTTCGGATGCCGACGTAATTCCATCCAGTGGTTGTCGGGCTCCATGTTTGCCACCCTTGCTTGTTTGTATGTTTTGTGTTGTTTGGCGTGCGTAAGCCGAACTACAGAGGCTCTGATTCTTGTTCCAGACAAGATATGTAGGCATAAGGTGCGATACCTTATCGAGCCCGTTTCTCCTAACCCCACCTGCGTTCCCTGTGTGTGTGTGTGATGTTTTAGCAACCTTTTCTTTATTCTAGGACGTGGATCCCGTCGAGTACGACGGACGTGAGGGGTGCTAATACCTTCCCCTCGCGTAACCGACTCCCGAACCTTTTCTCTCTGGTCGCGAGACCATGTCTTTCCAGGTTTCTCTGAGCGTTTCCTTTCCCTATCTTGGGATAAATAACGCGCAGTGGCGGCTCTGTGTTTTTTTTTTTTTAGCTCGCCGGTTGATTTTTCGCAGGATGCGACAATTACTTTATACCAAGTTGTGTTTGGATTATTTTATATCAGGTTGTGTTTGAATTAAAATTATCAAATGGTATATAGTTGATCTTTGTGATTGGGTTGTTGTATGCATTTCGTTACTTTGAAGCAACATTGCTTGCTTACTAGCTTGGTGTGGGTTATGTTTGAACAACCATGTTGATTTCCTAGAAAAGGATTGAAGAAGCGAGCTTCCGCTTGTAATCACAAGCTTTAGAATAGCATATTAATTTCCTGCTAATATTATGGTCTCATGTGTTCCTAATATTGGATATTGCAATCATTAATTTCTGCTCTTAATAATGGGCTTATGCTTTGATGTTGTTCTCTTTCTTGAATAATTCATTAAAGGCATATGATTTACCAATGGCAACCACGTGCATTTAAGGACTTTGCTGCTAATATACAATATTTTGTTGCCCAATGGTTCCTTTAAAAAAAAAACACCAATGTTATCATAAATCAATTTTCAGTGGGACTTGGTGTTCTATCAAATATTGTTTGGATAAACACTTTTGTTCAGGTTATTTTAAGTCGTCGTTATGCTTGTTAAGCTTTATTTTGACGGTTACATGGATTTCAGTTTAATATTACAAGGTTGTTTCGATTTACCTCTCAATGAATAATGCTATAAATATTTATATTATTGTATGGTGAGGTTGTGATATTTTTGTTAATTTCATGGCGTTTAAAATTCGGGGATTCGACATTTATATGTCATTGTGCCACTAAACCTTTAATACATCAATACGATATTTCACCGCGTTATGAGTTTGCGGATGACATTTGATAATGTTGTCATTTCGCACAAACCGGTTTGAGCACATTACCACCAATCCAATTCAACCTTTTTAAATCGACATCATCACCTACTTCTTTCTCTTTTAATTATAATTAATTAATTAAATTTTGTTTAATTAGTAAATTACGATTAATTAATTTTAATTAACTTGGTTATTTGATTCAATTAAATAATTTTGATAATTAATCTTAATTAACTTTGATTAATCATTTTAATCAAGCCTTAACCGATTAATTTTGTTAATTAAAAATCGACCGGCTTATTTCATCATCATCTTCCACTATTGTTTCATAATCATTTCTAAATCCACTTAAGCAAATCAAAACCTTCTTACAATAATAAGAAATGAAAAGGGAGATGACTTTGAGTTTTCAATTTTTTCTCTTCGATTATTTGAATACAATTTCTCTTACTTGGTTAGTCAAATAATTGTCGTTTCTCTAAAAACTTCCAAACCAAGATTAAATCAAATTATTTTCATAATAACAAAATAAAAAGGGAGATGACTTTGAGTTTTCAACTTCTCTCCTCAATTATTTGATTACGAGTTCTCTTACTCAGTCAGTCGAACAGTTGTCATTTTCCGCAAACATACAACTTAATCAAATCGTTTTCTTAACAAACTATACCAAAAAGGAGATGGTTTTGAGCTTTCAACTCCTCTTCTCAAATGCTTGGATGTGAGTTGTTTTACTCAGTCGCTCAAGTACTTGTCGTTCATTCTAAAACACGTTAACCATATACAACCTTATTTTCATAAATATTCAGATGAAACAGAATGTGGTCTAGAGTCTTCTATTCCCTTTCTCGATTATTAGGATACGAGTTGTCTTACTCGATTATCCGAGTATTCGTCATCCTTTCAAAACACCTTAACTACTATCACATCCTTTTTATAATTAAGGATGAAAAAGAAAGTGGTCTAGAGTCTTCTATTCCTTTTCCCGATTGTTAGGATATGGGTTGTCTTACTCAATTATCCGAGTAATCGTCATCCAACCAAAAACATCTCAACCAATCAAAGCATCTCAACCAATCAAAACATCCAACATATTAATCCAACTTGTCACCCCCGTGTGACCGAAACTCTTTTCAGAAAGAACATTGTTTAAACCTTTTTGATGCGCATAACAAACTAGTGCTCAAGCCTCCGCCGAGAGTAGACAAGCCAACGTTTAGCCTTTAGAACGCGATCTAAACAGTTGTTCGCTAAAAAACACCAGCCAACCGTAGTTCTCCGAACTACGAATGCTCTGATTTCCTTATTTAAGGATACGTAGGCAGGAGATTGTTGTATCTTCGCGAGCACACTAATAAAAAACCTCCCCTTTCTCCTTTTTGAGGTTCTCATCCATTTCTATTTTCAACATTTTATAACCCAAAGATAACAAACAAACATAAATTAACACTCGAAACACAAATTAGAACTAAAAGGTTCTCGTTGAGTACAACGGCCGTAAGGGGTGTTAATACCTTCCCCTTACGTAATCCACTCCCGAACCCGAATATGGTTGCGACGACCATTATTCCATTTCCTAAAGGTTTTATCGATATTTTCCTATTCCTTCATTGGGATAAATAAAGTTCGGTGGCGACTCTGTTCAAACATTGATTTTTTTCGCGACCATCGCGAGGAATCGTATTTTTCGAGATGCGACACCAAGTTTTCGACTTCAGCCTCCAAGGCCGACTGCTGTTTGTCTTCGGCTATGTAAGCTGAAATCCTTTTTAGCGCTTCGAACTCAGCCATCATCACTGAATTCGCTTCCCTAGCCTGTTGGGTCAATTTCTGATGTCCCCATGTGCCCAAACTCGTCTTTGCCCACTACTTCATAGTCCCATTGAAAACCATTTATGGGGTGTAGATACGAAGAACAATAGGCATTATCGTCAACAATAAATGCAAAGCTGGTCGGATCGCATGAAGCAATATTGGCCAAATGTTTGTCGAATTGGCGCATGTTGACATGATTGATATGAGTCTTGAAGTAGCCCTGATCTGCTTCTATGTTCTCCATAATACCGTCGGCACGCCTGATGCGTACTTTTCGCAAGTATACGAACGTGTCAGAGTAATATAAAAGATTGTCGAATCCACAAAGACCAGGTGTTAATCTATCATTATCTATTGTTATGGTGTTTATCTAAGGTAATCAAAATAGGGGTTTTAGAGTGTGCAATGAAAATTAAAGTATTGAATAAAGTTCAATTAATAAAGACAAGCTCGAATGTAATTCACTTAATCAATAGATAATCCAAGTACTTACTAATAGAATTACTTATGGGCAGTGTTTGCTACTTTGAAAAGAACCAATTTAACAGGAACTGTCGCTTTCGCGTATTCAGAACCGAGTTGTACTCCCTAATCAAACCCTCTTATTGTCACTTATAAAAAGGCGCGCATTGTGTTAGAGTAGTAAACCTATTTTTAAGAAATATAGTATCTTGACTAAGTTGACAAGTATTTTAACCTGGATTTCTTAACCAAAAGAGGTTCTCACGAACCAGACTCTAAACTTATAAATGCGTCCTAAAATAGTTTTAAAATCACGTTTCTTTTTAAGTTAAAAACTCCTAATGAACTAAACAAAGCGCTTTCGCTGTTTTTGAAATAGTTAAAAACAATTAAGTTTAAAAAGACGTTGGACGACTTTCGATCTTACCCAACGGAAATTAAGTGCGGGAAAACTTAAGTTGAAAGTTAAAACAGCTCTTAAGTGTTTCTACGAACAATTGTACGGATTATCAGTTCAATTACGATCCATACACTCTAACCTTTATAGATTTAGTTGGACATGGTAAAGTAAAGGTGCATTTTAATTTAAATAAAAGTAGTGCAAGTGCGGAAAGTAAATAAAAGTAGTGCGAGTGCGGGAAATAAATAAAAGTAATGCGAGTGCGAGAAATAAATAAAAGTAGTGCGAGTGCGAGAAATAAATAAAGTAAAGACAGTGCGGGAAATAAATGAAAGTAGTGTGAGTGCGAGAAATAAATAAAAGTAAAGACAGTGCGGGAAATAAATAAAGTAAAGCGAGTGCGAGAAATAAATAAAGTAAAGACAGTGCAGGAAAATAAAAAAGATAAAGGCAAAGCAATAAAAACCTTCTCCAATCGGAGCTTTCAATAAAATGCAAAGCGGAAATGAAAATGGCGGCAGGATTAACTTCCTTCCAAAGTGCTCCAAACTCGATTACAGACTCGATCACAGACTTGATTACACAATTGTGGTAACACCACAATGCGAAGCGATTACCACTTTGAAATACTGAATATATGCCTAAGTGAAACTAAGTTTGCTCTAAGTTTGCATCTGCTCTAAGTTTGGATGATTAAACAAATGAATTCGAGACTCTATTTATAGGCAAGTAAAACAATGGAAAAGACAAGGATGCCCTTCAGTTTGAAATTGGGAGGGAAAACTTTTCTTCTTGTGGCGCCCGCTACAACACCATGGCGCCCGCCACAAGAGCAAAGTGTGGTGCCCAAGTGGAGGTAGTGGGGAACGTGGCAATTGAGGGAAGTTAAGCTAGGACACGTCATGGCTGGACCCATGGCGCCAGCCACAGTGGGAGCCACAAGTGTAAAATGCTGAATTTTAGGGTTTTTAGCTCGTTTTCACTCATTTTCTCGATCGGGGCTCCAATTAGACTGAAAACCTAAAAACAAAGAGAAACATAGTAATAACATAACAAAATGATAATAAAACAACTAAAATGCATGCGAAATCAGAGTCGAAAATACGGTGAATTTCAGTATCATCAAATTCTCCCACACTTAAACCCTTGCTTGTCCTCAAGCAAAACACTAAAAAGCTCATAGAAGAAAAACTGGTGTAAACGAGTGATTCAGGCTAAAAGATTTCTAAGTTCAAGTCAGGATGCAGTGATAGGTACTGAAATTCTGGTATCAAATATGAGATGTCGAAGGTAATGTCACGACACTAATATCTGAGTAATGCAAACAGAATAAAGATAGAGAATAGTAATGCAAGATACACAAGCAATTGTTAACCCAGTTCGGTCCAACTCACCTACATTTGGGGGCTACCAAGCCATGAAGGAAATTCACTAAAATAGAATCAGTTCAAAGACTCTCCGTACACTTCAACAAGTTACAGTCTTTCTCACCTAATCTCTACCCGTGCAATTTCTACCTAAGCACTCTTAGATATGAGAACCCACTCACTTCCCTACAATCACACCTGTGATCTTAAAAAACAATCCCTTGAGAAAAGAAAACACTTTTCAATAACACACTCTTGATTTTACGCCATAGTTTCAATCAAGAAGACACACTCTTGATCTTGCTTCACATCTTTGATCAAGAAGACACACACTTGATCTTGCTTCACAACTTTGATCAAGTAGACACACACTCTTGCTTAACAGCTTTAGAGTGACAAATTACAACCACAAATCAGTCCAATTCAATCATCAAAAGATGACTTGAATGGCTTACAAGTCTCACGACTAAACAGACACAAACCCTAGCTCTCTCTCTATATTTCGCTCAGTATTGGTTATGTTGTAAAACAGGTTTTCTAAGTCCCTTTTTATAGAAGCTTCCAGCTGGGCTTGGGCATCTTGAAAACCCTAAATCTATTTTCCAATTAAATCTTTTCATAACAGCTGGTTAGATCTCCTTGGAAAATAAGTAAATCAGGTTGTAATCCATGATTGAATGCGCCTGCAAATCAGATCTTCAATCATACATAGATTGCCATTAATTATGCAATCACAAAACACCAGACATTCACACTGAATGTTCTGTGTACAGGATGTCATGACATCGGGTCTGACATCTTGGAAAAATCCTGCATAATTCCATAATTCCTTTTATAACTTCCAACAGGTACAACCATATCAGATGCCATGACCTTGTGTATGACATCTTGAAACAATCCTGCATGAACATGTCTTTCATTTAAACTCCAGCAGGTACACACATATCAGATGCCATGACCTTGTGTATGACATTCTGAAACAATCCTGCATGATTATGTTCCTTAAGCTCCAGCAGGTACATAGGATATCTCATGTTAAGACATCACATATAACATCTTGTGAACACTCTTTGTTTTACCAAAATTGTTGCCAATACTTAGAACCAACAAACTCCCCATTTGGCAAATTTTGGCTAAAACATATATTTGTCCTTTTTGTTCACAAGAAAATTATCAGCAGTTAAACAACAGTTTAAACAGCAGCAGAAGCAACACAATTACTAGCTATAGCTACTAGTAATACACACATGCACAAGGGTACTTCTCCTCCCCCTAAATCTCTGCAACACAAACATAATTACTAGTTATGGATACAACTAGTAAGACACACAAACACACAAGGGTACTACTTCTCCCCCTAAATCTGTGCATTTATCTCCATGAAAATAATAACCACAGCACCTGTAACAATCAGAATGTCATTCTGACATCTGCTTCAATATCACCACTTGTGTACCACCACATCAGAAATCCCCTTTGACATCTGTAAACAGAACAACATTCTATTTAACAATAGTTATCCATCTGTCCAGCCATATACATCTCCTCACAGCTCCAGCTCCACATAAACACTTCTCCTCCTTTTTAGTCAAAATTGACCAAAGGTGACCAATTAGACAAAATAAATGTCAATTAGTCTAGCAAAGAATGTCAGCACATATGTTATAACATTAAAAATGTTAAAACATAATAGTTAGGTAGTACAAACCATCATCACACTCAGCTGTGATAGCTGAGATAATGAACAAATCCATGGAACTCATTAAGAGCCCAAAATATTACAAACAGACATCAATGAGGACTGCCACAAATTACACATTTTTAAAAAAAAACACTAAAACTTCAGCATCCAAACATCAGAACAGCTTCCAAAACATCAGTCGCAACAGTATTCACAACACACTTCACACAATCTTCAGTCTTCAACACAAAAGGGGGGGAAACCATCAATCAGAGGAAGAGGTATCACCTTCATCTTCAGAGCCTTCAGAGCTCTCAGAGCTGCCACTAGATTGAGCTTTTGACCTCTCTCTTGAGGTATTGACATCTGAATTTTCACCAGCCTTCTCCATTTCTTCCTTTTCTAGGCTCCTAATAAGAACTTCCAGAGATTCTTTTCTTGCCTTGGTTGCCCTTATACCATTATCCAGTTCCTTGCAGGTATCTTTTAGTTGATCAGTTAAGCTTCATTGAGATGCAAGCTCCCTTCTGGAAGATGTCATGACATTATCATTGACATGACTTCCCTCAAACAGCTTATAATGAATGGATAGTGGGGGCTTTCTTCTGCTTGGAATGTCATTTGTATTAAGTATGTGTGGTTGTTGACTCAAGATAATACCACAAATAATGGATGAGAAGACAATGGGCAGCTTCACAGCATTTGTGGAGGCATGTCTAATAGTTTGATCAAATACAAACCTTCCAAAGTCATAGTTTATCCTGGTTCTAATTGCATGAATGATTCTGCCAAGACCAATGGAGATGGTAGAGATATGATTAGTAGGCACCCAGTTGGCTGAACCAATCTTGTGTAAGATGACCTATTTGACAGTGAGCTTTCCAACTGATAAGTGATTCCTACTAGGCCATTCCTTAACTTGGCCAGTTGTAATAATCCTACAAACCTCATTGTCTGTAGTCTCTAGATCCACTCCTCCATCAGTTCCTCTTCCTAGGAACTTGTTGATAATGCTTGGTGAGAATTTCACACATTTACTCCTTACAAACACCTTGCAGAACTCCCTACTGCTCCTTTCATAAATATCCTCGGGGATATTCACAATAAACTCTTTTACTAACCCCTCATAACATTGGGGTAGAGCAACCACAGTCTTCATTAGTCCAGCATTTTTGATCAAATCAATTAGTTCCTTTACCTCTACAGCCTCTTTTACAAGCTCTCTTTCAACAACTACCCTCCTCTGAATGACAAATTTCCATTTTACAACACCGTCTTCTAAATGGAAGGAGATATTGTCTAGGTGCACAGCAACAGCTTTGCCAGGAGACTTCTTAACAGCCTGCCTTTTTGCAGGGGAGATGTCTGGGACATCGTCTTCGACATCCTTATCAGAGTCAGAATTGTCTCTTTCTTTCCTTTTCCTAACCTCAACTTTACTCTAAGATTTGGAGGGTCCTACACCAACAGCCTTTTTCACTATTCTTGTTGTTCTCATTTTAGCCACACTTTTTCCTTTTCTAGTCCTCAGTTTCTCAGCTACACTTGGTTTTACAAGATGGACCAAAGTGTCATCCTCTTCTTTAGAGATTTCTTCCTCTAGGTTAATAATATTCTCCTGAGACATATTTGCTGGTTTCTTGCTAGGTATGGTTTTTCTTAGAGAACATATTCCCTCAGCAGCCACTTCCTTTTCTGATCTAGATGAGTCATCATCTTTCTCAGCTTGGGGTTCCTCCTCAGGAGAGGGGTCCCTTCTGGACAGAGGGGTAGAAACACACTTGACTGAATGCCCTTCACTTAGTATCCTAGTAACTAGGTTCCTAATGGCATGATCAACATAATGTGTGTCCTTTGGAAGAGGAGATTTATCAGGGATATTACCTTGTTTACTTCCAGCCGTGGAAGAGGAACCTGGGGCGTCACCGGGTATCACACACAGAGGAGTGACGTCCAACACGTCTTCATCTAGAAACTCCATAGAGGGAGTCTTTGCATGAAGAGAGGGTTTTGACCCGGATGATGAAGGATGTTGAGACATATTGTTGAACTTTTGAGAGAAATTTCTTTGCCCTAGCAGAGGTCCTCTCAGAAGTTTGACGAAGATGGAAAGAGTTGTGTTCAGGTAGCGTGTGCAGATGACATAGATACTATTTCCAATATAAGGTAATGATTCATCATTAATGTGGCTCTTTCTTTTAATTTGGCAGACAATATTTTTATTACCTTTTCCACTCCATATTAATTGCCATAATTTCTCAAGAATCCAAATCCCTAATTTCCCTCTTACATATTCAAGTTGAATATCATCCAAATCCCCTGCAGCCTTGTCAGCTAGTTGCATTTCATGCTTTAGAACTAAGAATTTGTTTTCCACATATTTTCTAATTGAGTGATGACAGCAGATAATGTACTTGGTCCAACTGTGCTGAATATGATTTTTGGACATAGTTGCAACATACAGGTTGTCATAATACAATGTCATGACATCGTGTGTGACATTGTATGCAATTATCAGTAGTTTCATCCAACCTAGTTGAGAACAAATGCTTTCATCTGATATACTTTCATCATCAACATCATTTTTATCTTTCAAATATGTAGAAGCAGGAGTCCTTTCACTCTTCATCTCAATCTTCTCCATATTGTTCTTGGTACTTTTGCTTTGAGATAGACACATAGTTCCTTGTGGTACAGTTCTAACAAAGCTCTTTCCAATTTCAGATTGCATATGATTAGTCACATGTCCACCCATTATATCTAACTTCTCAGCTATTTGGGCCATCATGACCTTTTCTCCTTTGAACGTGAGTTTAAGTCTGAGCTCCTGTTGTGACATCCTTGTCTGACATTTCACACAGACTTGTCCTCTAGCAGCTATACTCATCTTCATCTCTTCCTTTTTGACATAGGTATACTTTGAGGAATAATCAATTTGAGAGCTCCACATGTAATCGTTGTCTTTGGTCCTGATTCCTTTCATAATTACTTCACTGTCTTTGTTAGAGATTAGACATTCAGTTTTTGTGAAGTTAACATTCAGACCTTGGTCACATGGTTGACTGATGCTTATTATATTTGCAGTCAAGCCCTTAACCAGTAGGATATTGTTAAGTTTAGGAACTCCAGGACAATCAAGCTTGCTTATCCCTTTTATTTCACCATTTGCTCCATCACTAAAGGTTACGTGGCTTATGGCATGAGGATGAAGATCAATTATCAAGTCTATGTTTCCAGTCATGTGTCTAGAATATCCACTATCAAAATACCACTCTTCTTTGGCTAAGATTTTGAGGGGAATGTGAGCTATTAGACTTGTAACATTAGTCTTAGGAACCCATAGCTTCTTGTTAATAGGCCTGTGTTGCTTGGGTCTGGGTTGATAGTGAGTCTGATGGTGAACAAGGCTAGGATAACCATACAACTTATAGCAGAAGGGCTTCAGGTGACCAAGTTTCCTACAGTAATGGCATCTCCATCTTTGGTGTTTCCATTTCTGTTGTATCCTCTGATGTTGTAACATATGATGTGACATCTCAGGTTTACTTTTACTATGGCTGCATTTAGGTTTGGCTTGAGGTTTGCAACCAGTGTAACTGCTCTCAGGCTTAGACTCATTATACCCAATGCCAGATTTGTCTCCTGTTATTTGTCCAGTTTGAAGAATCTTGTCTAAGGAATCAGATCCATTGTTTAACATCCTTACATACTTGGTCATTTCTTCCAGTTTAGCATTTAAGAACATATCTTCAGTTTTTACCTTGGAGAGGGTTTCCACATGGTCTTCATTTTCATTCTCCAGCTGTATTATCTTCTGACTTTCAACTTCTAACTTGGCATTCAGAACCACTGCTTCTGTTCTTAATTTGGAGATGGTTTCCAAGTGTTCTACCTTCTCATTCTCAAGTTGAATTATTTCTTTCTTCTGCCTTTCAACCTGTTTATATAGCTCTACACTTTTGTGACACAGATTTTTGTAGGTAGAGGCCAACTCTTCAAAGGTTACTTCATCATTACTTGAGTCTTCATCAGAATCCCATCTTCCTATCAAGGCAGTTACCAGATTTGCAGCTTCATCTATTTCACTCTCATCAGACCAAGTGGCAGCAAGACTCATCTTTTGCTTCTTGAGGTAGGTTCCACATTCAGTTCTAATGTGTCCATACCCATCACATTCATAGCACTGTACTTCTTTTCCTTCTTTGGGCTTATCATCTGACCTTGCTCTTCTTTCAGCATTGTTGGATCTACTGATGCCAGGTGAGATATTCTTGACATTAGCCTTGGATCTTACATCCATATTTTTCAGCAGTCTGTTGAACTGTCTTCCCAGCATTGCTACTTCTTTTGACAAGTCTTCATCAACATCCTGACTGTTTTCATCTTCTGTGTTTGACATGAAGGCCATGCTTTTGGTTTTCTTTTCAGAACCATCATTTAATCCCATCTCAAATGTTTGGAGGGAACCAATTAGCTCATCAACTCTCATGTTGGAGATGTCTTGGGATTCTTCTATGGCTGTTACTTTCATAGCAAATCTCTTAGGGAGTGACCTGGGTATTTTCCTTACCAACTTCTCATCTGACATCTTCTCTCCCAGGGCTCCTGAGGCATTTTCAATTTCAAGAATGCTCATATGAAATTCATGTATGTTTTCATCTTCTTTCATCCTTAGATTTTCAAACTTGGAGGTGAGTGTAACACCCCAAAATTTGCCCTCCTCATTCACGCATTCATTTTTAGGTCATTTAACATTAGATACATTGCATTTCATCATGTCAATCGGGATTAGCTCCAAGAAGCTTGAACATCATCCAGGACACTTTGTGGGTTCTATTTAGATGATCAGTCAACACAAGGAAAAGACTTGAGTTACTTCCAACAGGGGTCTATTCGTCAGTCAAAATGTTAATCTTGAAGGAGTAGAGGTTTGTTCATGAGCTGTCATGCTCGCTAGGCGAAGCCCACGTGTTTTGAAAAAAAAAATACGAAAAAAAAACAAAATAATAATAATAATAATAATAATAAATAAATAAAAGAAAAATTTTGGACTTGGGCCTCTCTCATTTGAGCCCACAGGTCCACAAAAATCAGGTAATAAATTTAGAGTTTGAGTGAAACAAAATTTCATTATATTCCTATTACCCTGGCTGGAGGAAAAAGATAGTGAGAGAAGAGCTAACAGAGTTCAGAGAAACCTTCAGAGACTGAAGGGAACTCATCTGCAAAGAACCAATTCCCTCTCATATAAACCCTAAGATTGTTCTGCAAACCCAACCGGGCAATTCAATTTCATTCAATCTCTCCAATCAGGTTTGCCCTATTTCCACTACTTTATACTTTCAACCTGAAATTTTTGATACCCTTTTAATACATTTTTTTGACAAGAGGTTTAGGCCTCCTACCCTTGGTTGCTTTTTGTGAGCTTTTTGTGAATTTTAATGGCATGTTCACGTGGTTACATTTTGATTTGGGGATAACCCTTGATTACCCCATCTTGTTACTCTAACCCTTTTGTTGAGTTTTTGTGAAGGATCACATGACTTTTGCAGGGATAGCTCACTGGATATTCCACTTTGCTCGTGGGATACCATTTGGGAGATCTATTCTGCTTGCCTTGTTGGCTCATTTACTTTATACATGTTTGTTTTGTATGTGTTCGTATCCCCACAGGTAGCGCGGTTCCTTCGTCGAGGACTGCCTTTTTGCATAAGCATCCATAACCCTACAAACCCATTGATTTTTCTTCTCCTAACACGTTTACTCCTTCTACTACAGGCGAGTAAGTCTCCAAAGGTCGAGCATCCGGTAGATTGCGTAGTGATGTCTGTAACAATCCTTTTTTTTTAGTATTGAATTATTATACTATTATTATTATAATTTTAATTTAATTATGTGGAATGTTAATTACTTAATTGGTGTATTAATTCATTATCTAGTGGATATGAGAAATAATTAAATTATTGAATTGATTAATTAACTTGGTTGCATAGTGAGTGGTTAATTATTTAAATTTAAATAGAGGTATTTAAATATTAGGTATTATTGGGCCTAGTGATTAAATTAGATGATTTAAGCCCAACTAGAATAATATTATAAATAGTAAGAGTGAAGGAAGTGAGAATTAGAATTCACTTGAGCACTGAAGGCAATAGAGAAAGAGGAGAGGAAAAGCGAGAGGAGTCAAGGTTTCCATCAAATTGACAAGGTAAGGGGGGAAATCCTTATTATTATGGGTTAGTATGATTGGGTCAATGGGTAGGAACATGTTTTAGGTTGAAACCCTTAATTGGCATGATTTGGAATTATTAGGTCTTGATAAATACTCTTAAATTGTGATAATTAAATTATGCTAAAACTGTGAATGAATATATATTTGGATGAGTCATAATTTTCTGAACGTGTAGCTTTTTACGGAATCGAAATCGGAGGTCCGGAAGTCCTCCAACGATGAAAAATGCGGGGAAATCTGCATTCTGTTTCGTGTTAGCGCAGGAACAACATTCTGTCTTGTGTAAACCGGTTAACCCAGGACGTCAACCGGTTAACACTGTTGCGATATTGAAAAATTACATTCTGTCTTGCGTTAACCGGTTAACCCAGGGCGTTAACCGGTTAACACTATTAAAAATTGCCAAGAAGCGCATTCTGTTTTACGTTAACCGATTAACCCAGGGCGTTAACCGGTTAACACTGTTTGAAAAGTGAAAAATTGATATTTAAATGTTGTGTGCGTTTTGGAATGAAATCTATGTGTACATATTTGATGATTGGCCTATATTGGTGAATAATATATTGTATGAATGTGTATGTATACCATTATTGAATTGTGAATGATTTATGGTAATGGATGTGTATATGTAATCATGAATGATGTGTGGTGATGGATGTGTATATGTGCCAATTGTGAGTTATGGTGATATGTGAAACGTTAAGACGATATAGATGGTCTTAATTGCATATGTGTTGGTATGTGTGCATTCATTCATAGCATGGTTGACTTCATCGTGGAAGTGGTGAAACTGTGGGTTCACATGAGCAGACGTTGATTCTCAATTAGAATCAGGCGTAGTATTAAGCGGTGATCCTTCATTGGAAACAGACGTAGCAGACGTTAATCCTTAATTGGGATTAGGCGTAGTATTAAGCGGTGATCCTTCATTGGAAACAGACGTAGGGCTTTGGTCTTGTCCGGATCGGAAGCGTGGCTTGGATTCTAGATATTGAATCGGAAAGCGGTGAAACTTTGAGTTCACGTTGAGGTACCGCATGCATGGAGTCACATTGTCTTGCATCGAGTCGTTTATAGTTATGTGATCATTGAATGCATGTATTGATGTGGGTGTGATGCATGTTTGAAGCATGTGAGATGATTGTTTGTTAATATCAGTGACATAATGATACAAAGTGTGATGAATTCTTGAATTGTTGTTTTAATTCATTGTACCCTATTATGCTATTTCATAATAATTTGAATTCTCACCCTTTCTGTTTGAATGTTACCTTTACATGGGTATCGTGCAGATACTACAGAGTAGTATTGCTGGAGTAGGTGGACGGTAGCTCGCTCAAGATTAGCTGGAGAGTCTCCGTATTTAGTTTGAAATTAGGTAATGAGTCAATGCTCTGGTCATGTAACACTGGGTAGATTAGTGGTATTGAACTCATATCTTATTTTGATATGCTTTATGTCATTAATTGTTTTATTTGAAGTGATTATTGAGAGATGATCATGGTATGGGACATGGATCATATTATGAAATACATGAGTATTCTTTATTTTCCGCTGCGAACGCATATTGCTTGAATATTCATGATGAGTGAAATGTGTTATTTTGGATGACCAGGTGTATTGTTGGTTTTTGAAAGTTTTAAATTTTGAAAACGTCGATGTGACGCCCTTTTGTTTATATGCGTGCTTATTTACTCTGATTATATGCTAAATAATTGGGGGTAGAAAAAGGGGTGTTACAATAGTGGTATCAGAGCATGGTCGACCAGTTGGTCAATAGTAGTAGGTTTTCCGTGGTATTTGATTTGTGTATTTGACACGATCGATACTGTTTGGTTGATGTTTCGGGTTGTTAGGACAATGGTTGCAGGCAGGAATGACGATACCATTGCTGAGGCGCTGAGGATGCTGGCTGAATCCATGGGTAAGATCCATCAAGCCAATACCCATCATGCGAATGCGAATGCCGGTAACCAAAAGGGAGATGATGATGAGTTCCGTGCTTTGGGGAGATTACAGTGGAACAATCCTCCTATCTTTAAGGGTGAGCATGCACCTGAGAAAGCTCAAACTTGGCTTAAAGCAATTGAGAAGATCTTCAGAGTCATGAACTGTATTGATGCTCAGAAAGTGCAGTTTGGTACCCATATGCTTGAGAAGGAAGCTGAAGATTGGTGGAATAACACTCTTCAGAGGTTCGAAGAAGACAACATTGAAGTTACTTGGACTCTTTTCCGTGATACCTTCTTGGAGAACTATTTCCCAGAAGATTGTCGTGGGAAGAAAGAGGTGAAGTTCCTTGAATTGAAGCAAGGAAATGGTACCGTTGCTGATTATGCTGCTAGATTTCAGGAGCTTATCAAGTATTGTCCTCATTACAATACTGCTAATGCTGAGAGATCTAAATGTTTGAAGTTTGTGAATGGCTTGAGACATGATATCAAGAAGGCCATTGGTTACCAATAGATTACTCGTTTTACAGAATTGGTTAACAAGAGCCGGATTTATGACGAGGATAGTAGGGATAGTGCTTCTGTCTACAAGAGTCTGAAGGGGAAAAACCAAGATCGGGGAAAACCATATGATGACAAGAGGAGACAATCTAGTGTTGGCAAGAAGCCAAGTGGGAGAGTATCTTCTATTCCACTTAAGTGCTTCAAATATGGTGTGGAAGGCCATCGTGCTACGGAGTGTAGTAGAGATTCTGGGAAATGTTTCAATTGTGGCAGGATAGGTCACAGAGCAAACCAGTGTAGGGTTGGTTCAAACGTAACTTGTTTCAACTGTGGTGAGAAAGGTCACATTAGTTCGCAATGTGATAAGCCGAAGAAGGAGCAAGTGAAGGGAAAGGTGTTTGCATTGTCTAGTGCGGAGACCACTACCGATGATAGACTAATCCAAGGTACGTGCTTTATTAATGGTACACCTTTGATTGCCATTATTGATACCGGTGCAACACATTCTTTCATTTCTTTGGATTGTGCTAAGAGGCTGGATCTCATATTATCTGATATGCGTAGAAGTATGATTATTGATACACCTTCTATGGGTTCTGTTTCTACTTTCTATGTGTGTTTGAATTGTCCGTTGAATATATTTGGTAGGGATTTTGGAATTGATTTAGTTTGTCTTCCGTTAGAGCAACTCGGCGTGATTTTGGGTATGAATTGGTTAAAAGTTAATCGGGTGTATATCAACTGTTTCGAGAAGACGGTTATTTTTCCTGAGGTTGATGCTAAGGAAGATTGGTGTGTGTCTGCTAAGCAAGTTGATGAATCGGTGCAAGATGGTGCCGAGTTGTTCATGTTGTTGGCAACTTTGGATACTCGGGAGAAGAGGACGATCGAAGAAATGCCAATAGTTTGTGAATTTGCGGAGGTATTTCCGGAAAATATAAGTGATTTACCGCCGGAACGAGAGGTCGAGTTTTCGATTGATTTAGTTCCTGGAACTAGTCCTGTATCGATGGCTCCCTATCGAATGTCCGCTTCCGAGTTGAAAGAGTTGAAGAGTCAACTTGAAGACTTACTCGAGAAGAAGTTTATTCATCCTAGTGTGTCGCCGTGGGGTGCACTTGTGCTATTGGTCAAGAAGAAAGAAGGTTCTATGAGATTATGTGTTGATTATAGACAACTGAATAAAGTGACGATTAAGAACAAGTATCCACTTCCGAAGATTGACGATCTGATGGATCAGCTGGTTGGAGCTTATGTGTTTAACAAAATTGATTTGAGGTCTGGGTATCATCAGATTCGTGTAAAGGCTGAGGATATTCAGAAGACTGCTTTTAGGACAAGGTACGGTCACTACGAGTACTTCGTGATGCCTTTTGGGGTGACGAATGCACCTGGTGTATTTATGGAGTATATGAATAGAATCTTTCATGATTATCTGGATAAGTTTGTAGTTGTGTTCATCGATGATATATTGATTTATTCCAAGGGCGAAGAGGATCATGCAGAGCATTTGAAGGTTGTGTTATCGGTGTTGAAAGAGAGGAAGTTGTTTGCTAAACTCTCTAAATGTGAATTTGGGTTGAGCGAAGTAAGTTTTCTTGGACATGTGATTTCGAGCGGTGGGATTTCTGTGGATCCTACGAAGATCGAAGCTGTATCTCAGTGGGAAGCTCCTAAGTCTGTTGCTGAGATTCGAAGTTTCCTTGGTTTGGCTGGCTATTATAGGAAGTTCATTGAGGGATTTTCTAAGTTGTCGTTACCGTTGACGCAGTTGACTAGGAAGGGTCAAGCTTTCATTTGGACTTCGCAGTGTGAAGCGAATTTTCAAGAGCTTAAGAGAAGATTGACTACGGCTCCTATTTTGATTTTACCGGACCCGTTAGAAACCTTCGTTGTGTATTGCGATGCTTCCTTGTTGGGTTTGGGAGGTGTTCTGATGCAAAAGGGGCAAGTGGTAGCTTATGCTTCAAGGCAACTCAAGGTTCATGAGAAGAATTATCCGGCGCATGATTTAGAGTTGGTCGCCGTTGTGTTTGTGTTGAAGCTTTGGAAACATTACTTGTTTGGATCGAGGTTTGATGTGTTTAGTGATCACAAGAGTTTGAAGTACTTGTTCGATCAGAAAGAATTGAATATGAGGCAAAGGAGATGGTTGGAATTCTTGAAGGATTATGATTTTGGTTTGAATTATCATCCTGGGAAGGCGAATGTTGTAGCCGATGCATTGAGTAGGAAGTCATTGCATATGTCTATGTTGATGATGCGAGAGTTTGAATTGTTGGAGCAATTTAGGGATTTGAGTTTGGTTTGTGAAGCGACGTCTTCCTGTGTTAAGCTTGGGATGTTGAAGCTTACGTGTGACATTCTTGACGGGATTAGAGAAGGTCAGAGGTCAGATTTGAAGTTAGTTGATGTTATGACATTGATTAACCAAGGTAAAGGTGGTGACTTTCGGATTGATGAGAATGGTATCATGAGGTGTCGTGATCGAGTGTGTGTTCCGGATGGTATGGATTTGAGAAAGAGGATTCTTGAGGAAGGGCATAGAAGTGGTCTGAGTATTCATCCTGGTGCTACTAAGATGTATCAAGACTTGAGGAAGATGTTTTGGTGGCAAGGTATGAAGAAGGATGTAGCGGAATTTGTGTATTCATGTTTGACTTGTCAAAAGTCAAAGATTGAACATCAAAAGCCGTCTGGTTTGATGCAATCGTTATCTATCCCCGAGTGGAAGTGGGATAGTATCTCTATGGATTTTGTTTCGGGCTTACCAAGAACATCGAGTAATTGTGAGGCGATTTGGGTCGTTGTGGACAGACTGACAAAGTGCGCTCATTTTATTCCGATGAGGATGGATTATTCGATGGAGAGACTTGCTAAGTTGTACGTCAAGAGAATTGTGTGTTTGCATGGTATACCGTCGAGTATTGTTTCGGATAGAGATCCGAGGTTCACTTCGAGATTTTGGGAAGGTTTGCAAAGTGCTTTGGGTACGAAGTTGCGTTTGAGTTCAGCATATCATCCGCAAATTGATGGTCAAACGGAGAGGACTATTCAGTCACTTGAAGATCTTTTGAGGTCTTGTGTTTTGGAACAAGGAGGAAATTGGGATAGTTTCTTGCCTTTAATCGAGTTTACATATAATAACAGTTTCCATTCGAGTATTGGAATGGCACCGTTTGAGGCCCTTTATGGCAGAAGGTGTAGAACTCCTTTATGTTGGTACGAATCGGGAGAGAGTGTTGTGGTTGGACCCGAGTTGATTCAAGAGACTACAGATAAGATTAAGATGATTCAAGGGAAGATGAAGGCTTCTCAAAGTCGTCAAAAGAATTATCATGATAAGAGGAGGAAAGCTCTTGAGTTTGAGAAAGACGAGCATGTGTTTCTTCGAGCTATGCCAATAACGGGTGTTGGTAGAGCTTTGAAGTCGCGTAAGTTGACGTCGCATTTCATTGGTCCTTACCAGATTTCCGAGAGGATAGGTGAAGTGGCATATTGGATTGCATTACCACCATCACTTTCTAATCTTTATGATGTATTCCATGTGTCTCAATTGAGGAAGTACATTGCAGATCCATCGCATGTTGTTCCATTAGATGATGTGCAAGTACGGGATAATTTGACGGTTGATACATCACCTGTGGGATTGAAGATTGAAAAGTGAAGAAGCTTCGTGGTAAAGAGAGATTGCTTTGGTAAAAGTGATATGGGACGGAGTCTCCAATGGAAATATTACGTGGGAACTCGAGGATAAGATGAGGGAATCATATCCGGAGTTGTTCGTTTGAGGTAAATTTTCGAGGACGAAAATCTTTTAAGTGAAGGAGAGTTGTAACAACCCATTTTTTTTAGTATTGAATTATTATACTATTATTATTATAATTTTAATTTAATTATGTGGAATGTTAATTACTTAATTGGTGTATTAATTCATTATCTAGTGGATATGATAAATAATTAAATTATTGAATTGATTAATTAACTTGGTTGCATAGTGAGTGGTTAATTATTTAAATTTAAATAGAGGTATTTAAATATTAGGTATTATTGGGCCTAGTGATTAAATTAGATGATTTAAGCCCAACTAGAATACTATTATAAATAGTAAGAGTGAAGGAAGTGAGAATTAGAATTCACTTGAGCACCGAAGGCAATAGAGAAAGAGGAGAGGAAAAGCGAGAGGAGTCAAGGTTTCCATCAAATTGACAAGGTAAGGGGGAAATCTTTATTATTATGGGTTAGTATGATTGGGTCAATGGGTAGCAACATGTTTTAGGTTGAAACCCTTAATTGGCATGATTTGGAATTATTAGGTCTTGATAAATACTCTTGAATTGTGATAATTAAATTATGCTAAAACTGTGAATGAATATATATTTGGATGAGTCATAATTTTCTGAACGTGTAGCTTTTTACGGAATCGAAATTGGAGGTCCGGAAGTCCTCCAACGATGAAAAATGCGGGGAAATCTGCATTCTGTTTCGTGTTAGCGCAGGAACAACATTCTGTCTTGCGTTAACCGGTTAACCCAGGACGTCAACCGGTTAACACTGTTGCAATATTGAAAAATTACATTCTGTCTTGCGTTAACCGGTTAGCCCAGGGCGTTAACCGGTTAACACTGTTAAAAATTGCCAAGAAGCGCATTCTGTTTTGCGTTAACCGATTAACCCAGGGCGTTAACCGGTTAACACTGTTTGAAAAGTGAAAATTTGATATTTAAATGTTGTGTGCGTTTTGGAATGAAATCTATGTGTACATATTTGATGATTGGCCTATATTGGTGAATAATATATTGTATGAATGTGTATGTATACCATTATTGAATTGTGAATGATTTATGGTAATGGATGTGTATATGTAATCATGAATGATGTGTGGTGATGGATGTGTATATGTGCCAATTGTGAGTTATGGTGATATGTGAAACGTTAAGACGGTATAGATGGTCTTAATTGCATATGTGTTGGTATGTGTGCATTCACTCATAGCATGGTTGACTTCATCATGGAAGTGGTGAAACTGTGGGTTCACATGAGCAGACGTTGATTCTCAATTGGAATCAGGCGTAGTATTAAGCGGTGATCCTTCATTGGAAACAGACGTAGCAGACGTTAATCCTTAATTGGGATTAGGCGTAGTATTAAGCGGTGATCCTTCATTGGAAATAGACGTGGGGCTTTGGTCTTGTCCGAATCGGAAGCGTGGCTTGGATTCTAGATATTGAATCGGAAAGCGGTGAAACTTTGAGTTCACGTTGAGGTACCGCATGCATGGAGTTACATTGTCTTGCATCGAGTCGTTTATAGTTATGTGATCATTGAATGCATGTATTGATGTGGGTGTGATGCATGTTTGAAGCATGTGAGATGATTGTTTGTTAATATCAGTGACATAATGATACAAAGTGTGATGAATTCTTGAATTGATGTTTTAATTCATTGTGCCCTATTATGCTATTTCATAATAATTTGAATTCTCACCCTTTTTGTTTGAATGTTACCTTTACATGGGTATCGTGCAGATACTACAGAGTAGTATTGCTGGAGTAGGTGGACGGTAGCTCGCTCAAGATTAGCTGGAGAGTCTTCGTATTTAGTTTGAAATTAGGTAATGAGTCAATGCTCTGGTCATGTAACACTGGGTAGATTAGTGGTATTGAACTCATATCTTATTTTGATATGCTTTATGTCATTAATTGTTTTATTTGAAGTGATTATTGAGAGATGATCATGGTATGGGACATGGATCATATTATGAAATACATGAGTATTCTTTATTTTCCGCTGCAAACGCATATTGCTTGAATATTCATGATGAGTGAAATGTGTTATTTTGGATGACCAGGTGTATTGTTGGTTTTTGAAAGTTTTAAATTTTGAAAATGTCGATGTGACGCCATTTTGTTTATATGCGTGCTTATTTACTCTGATTATATGCTAAATAATTGGGGGTAGAAAAAGGGGTGTTACAATGTCGTTCGTCCAAAACCCAATCCATAACCCCGTAGTTAGCCGAACTACGTTTTGCTCTGATTCTCAGGCCAGATGAGATACGTAGGCATAAGACGCGATGTCTTAGCGAGCACACATCCCCCTAACCCCTAGGTCAGCCGAGCTACGAAGACTCTGATTCTCATATTCAGATGAGATACGTATGCAGTGGATGCGACATCCGCGCGAGTCATTTTCTTTTGACCCTTCTTTCAGTAAACAACACAAGATAAACTCACACCCTTTAGACAAAAAAC
Organism: Lathyrus oleraceus; assembly: GCF_024323335.1. NCBI lineage: Eukaryota > Viridiplantae > Streptophyta > Magnoliopsida > Fabales > Fabaceae > Lathyrus > Lathyrus oleraceus. The sequence continues at coordinate 500,912,857 of NC_066584.1, forward strand.
AAAAACCTTTGCAACAAATGTGAAAATGGCTCCCTAGGAGTACCTAGGATGTTTTGGGTGCCTAACACCTTCCCATTACATAACCAACCCCCTTACCCAGATCTCTGACATTTTTATTAGTTTTTGATTCGATAAAACTTTTAGGTTTTTGTTCGCTTTCTAACCATTCCTTTGGATAAATAGAAGTGCGGTGGCGACTCGACTTGTATGGTTTACCTCGGATTTAGTCAATATCTCCGATGGTAACGAATACCCCGCTACAGAAAAATGGCGACTCTGCTGGGGAAACATATTACCCTAGTGTGTTTTGCCTACTTTTCATGCTTGTTGTATTGTATTTGTTCTATGACATATTTTTGTGCAATTTGGAATTACTGTATTGTATGTAATGATTGAATTGCTTGAATATTAATTCCTTGTATGCTTGGTGATCTTTGTGAGATGAGTTCTATACCCGGACTCGAGTGTAATTAAGATAGGAGAATGGCATAGTCTTGTTGACTTGTGTGGATTTATTCCTTAGCAAGTTGACTTGCAAGCCCATTCACTTGGTGGAGTCATGTTGAGATCAATAATGTCACACAAGTAAGTTGTGGTTAGACATTACTTTTTCCAATATAGACCTTAGAAGTCAAGGACCTTAGTTTACCAAACTCATCTTGGCCTATTCTTATGATGTAGTGTGAAAGTCGTTCAAGTGTAAGATTTGATATGATTGTTACGCGATACTACACTCATAAGAGTCTCTCTTGAGAATATTTTTGGAATACGAGTAGTCGTTCCTCCGATAATATCCGAAAGATGGGATTATGACTATGGGAACCTTTTGCAGAACATGTTTGGCAGGTTTAAACCTTAGTACACTCCCTTTGGGTGGTTCTTAACCTAAAATCCATGCTCGTGACTTGCAACAAACCCTTGATTCATGGTTGATCCGTTCAGGTATCCTTAATATCAATGTAACTTGGGTGTTGATAAGGTGTAAACCATAATCCACCAAAAATAGATGGTTGATATTAAGGATAACATGATCCATCCCATGACCTTTGTTTGGTGTGCTTTGCTTGATCCTCTTAATTTCTCTCCCGGCAGTGCAACTTGAGAGATGTTCAAGCGGATCCAGCAATTCTGATTGACATGCCATTGCATTGCATAACATCATCTGCATATTTGCATCCAACATCTCATGCTTATTCATTTGCAGGGTATTCCCTTTTTAAGGGGGGGCCTTAAAATCGAATAAGCAGTGCATCGCATACCATGCATACTAACCCTTGTTTGTTTTGCAGGTGTCACCGCAGTGTCTAATGTTTGTTCCCTGTTTCAGGCAGTTATTGGTCCCAAGCGAGTTCACAGGTACCCGACAAAGGAAAACCGTCCACGACTAGCAATGGACCAGATACAAAAAGAACTGGCTGATATGCGTGAAAGGATGGATCAGTTCATGACATTGATGCTGGTATGGCAGAAGGCCAAGAAAAGCTGAGGGAATTGGTTGAGCAACCGAGGCCCGATCCAGAGGTGGAAATACCAAGTGCTGAGGGGAACCCTGGTAACCCTGGGAACGCTGATAACCCTGTGAATACTGGAAACGCTGGTAACGCAAATGTTGATGGAAACCCGGGTAATGTTGGCAACACGGGAAATGTTGGGAATGGTATTGGCGGAAGGTACAATGTGAATCAAGGGATTCGGATTAACGGGCGCCCCGTTACTGAAGATTGTCAGTATGATCAATTTTCTTTGTACGACGAGGCCCTCGAGACCACTCGTCGTATGGATGAGCTTGCTGAGAAGCTCAAATCTTTGGAGTCTCAAAATTCCTTAGGTTTTGATGTCACCAATCTTGGTCTGGTTCAGGGAGTAAGGATCCCTCACAAGTTCAAACCCCTTACTTTTGAGAAATACAACGGGGCTTCTTGCCCACGCACTCATCTCCAATCTTATTTGGGAAGGTTGGGAGCTCACACGGAAGATGAAAAGTTGTGGATGTATTATTTTGAAGACAGTTTAACTAGAGCTTCTCGTGAATGGTATTCTCATTTGTCTCGTACTACCATCAAGAGTTGGAAAGACTTGGCAGAGGCTTTTGTCAAGCAATATCAATACAACTTGGACATGGCTCCAAATCGGACCTTGTTGCAAGGAATGTCTCAGACTTCCAAGGAGACCTTTAGAGAATATGCTCAGCGTTGGAGACAAATTGTTGCATCCGTCCAACCCCCTATGTCTGAAAGGGAGATGGCGGACATGTTCATGAACACCCTTCAAGGCAATTATATCGAGAGATTGGTTGCTTGCCCGTCAATCAGTTTTGCAGAGATAGTGTTTGCTGGAGAAAGGATCGAGAGTCTGTTGAAGATGGGCCGAATTTAAGACAACAATGCTTCCAACTCATCAGTTCCCAAGAAACCGATTGCTGGTAACGGTCAGCAAAGAAGAGAAGGTGAGACGAGCGTTGTATATGCCGGCAGAGGCAGGGGCAGAGGACGTCCTAATTATTATCAAGATCAAGTGGTCGCAGTCACTATTCCAACACCTGTTCCTCAACTGCAGTATCATCCGCAACAGCAACCCAGGTACAACAATCAACAACAAGGAGGTAATCCGGGTCAGCAGAGACACTATCAACAACGTCCAAGGCAAGCGGACCGGGTCATTGAGCCAATCCCAATGCCTTATTCTGTATTACTTCCCAAGCTGATTGACATGAATCTAGTTACGTTGAGAACTCTGGCCCCACCGGTCGATCCTAACAATCTGCCTAGAGGTTATGATGTCAATGCCAGATGTGCTTTTCACTCCAACGCACCTGGCCATACTACAGATAATTGCAAGCTCTCCAGCTAAAGGTACAAGATTTGAGAGATGCCCAGGCTATCAATTTTTCTCCAGTGCCTAATGTTGTCCAGAACCCGATGCCAACCCACGGCGGGCAGAGGATTAATGTTGTTGATAGTGGGGAAACTTTGAATTTGGTTTCTGATGTGACTAAAGTGAAGACTTCGCTATCGGTGGTCAAAGACCGACTCTTGAAAGGACAGATTTTCCCGGGTTGTGGGGAAGAGTGCAGAAATTGTCAAGATGCCGAGAACGGATGTGATAGTTTGAGAAGGGGTATTCAGCAACTGATAGATGAATGTTGTCTTCAATTCGACCAGACTCGTCCAGTGAAGAATGATATGTCGACAGTAACGTTTTATTTCACTCCTGAAGAAATATATGTTCCCGAGAGACCCGCTCCGACAATAATATATTTCCCAGAAAGTCCAGCACCAATTTACTCTGACAACCCTCAACCGACTTTGGTTAGTCCGGTCACCATCACGGTACCAGGACCTGTTCCGTATGAAAAAGACAATGCTATCCCGTGGCACTATGGGGCTGATATCTATTGCCAGGGGCAGAAAGTTAACGAAGAAGACATTGACATTGGTAGCTCCGCTGTAGACAATGTTGGAGGAATTGGTGGCTTCACTCGCAGTGGACGCCTATTTGCACCATCAACATTGCGCACGAATGCTGAAGCTGAGGCAGCTGCCAAGGCTAAAGGAAAACAGGTATCCACCGAAGAGGTTACTACCGAGGAAGCTCCTCCTAGGACCGCATTCGAGAAGGAAGTGGATGTGTTTATGAGGATTATCAAGAAAAGTGACTACAAGGTAGTCGACCAGCTAAATCAGACACCCTCAAAGATCTCCATTCTCTCACTATTGATGTGCTCTGAGGCACACAGAGCAGCCTTGTTGAAAGTACTGAATATGGCTTATGTTCCCCCAGAGATAACTGTTGACCAGCTGGAGTCGGTAGTTTCGAATGTACACACTAGCCATGCGCTAGGTTTCACCGATTATGACCTGACGTCTGAGGGCAGGAATCACAACAAAGCCTTGCATATTACAATGGAATGCAAAGGGACGGTGCTTTCCCATGTTTTGGTTGATACATGCTCTTCTCTGAATGTTCTCCCAAAGAAAGCCTTAACGAAGTTGGATTGCGATGACGCCACCCTGAGGCCGAGTAATTTGGTTGTGAGGGCTTTTGATGGCTCTAAGCGAGGTGTTTGTGGCAAGTTGAGTTGCCAGTTAAGATTGGACCGCAGGTATTCAAGAGTACCTTTTATGTGATGGATATCCAGCCTGCCTATAGCTGTTTGCTAGGTCGGCCCTGGATTCACGTTGTCGGTGTTGTTACTTCTACTCTCCACCAGAAGCTCAAATATGGACTAGAAGGTCAGATCGTCACTGTCTGTGGTGGAGAGGATATTTTTGTTAGCAACCTGTCTACGTTTAAGTATGTGGAGATGGATGGTGAGATGCATGAGATGTTGTGTCAGGGCTTCGAAACTATAAACATCAGTGAGGTCGTGCCCGAAGCTGTCTTTTCACCTAAGTCTGAGAAGGTCGGGACTTCTATCTCTTCATACAAACAAGCTGTTGAAGTGGTTAAAGCTGGTAATGCCCAAGGCTGGGGCAAATTTGTGGAGCCAATCATCAAAGAAGACAAGTTTGGATTGGGATATACTCCAGGGCCTCAGAAGAATGAAGTCGGTACTTTCTCCAGCGGGGGTCTGGTTTCTCCCCACATCGTCAATGATACAGATGGAGACAAGGCTGACGGTGACTGTGACTTAGATAGCTGGATTCGCCCGTGTGTCCCAAGAGAAAAGCTCGATAGTTGGTCGTCTGAAAAAGTCGTCTGGTTTACTCTACTGAAGGAGTAATTTTTATTGTTTTCCTTTTATTACATGCATAATAAAGTCTTACACTTTGACCAAGGTGTAATGACTCATCTGTAGGGCCATCCATTTAGTTACATTTCGCAATTATTTTCATCATCAATAAAGGACAGCTTTTGCAAACAATTTTGGGTTCTCTTTTTTTCAATTATTTTTACTTTTACAAAAATGGAAATGTTTCTGTTTCGCTTTTCTTTCCAAAAAAAAACCTTCCATCATGATCACCCGGATCTCCCTGCTAACGACACTGCTATGGCCAAGTATGACTTCGACAATCCTATCTATCAAGCCGAAGAAGGGGTTGAGGAAGATTGTGAGTTGCCTGAAGAGTTAGCCAGGTTGTTGAAACAGGGGGACCGAGCTTTTACACCTTATCAGGAGTTGATTGAGACTATCAACATTGGTACCAAGGACGACAAGAAAGAGATCAAGATCGGGGCCAATCTATAGGCCGAGAGGAAAAGATCGTTGATCATGTACTTAACTGTGTTAGAAAGGTCAATGGGTTGTGTGCTCGGTCAGCATGACGAGTCAGGTCGAAAAGAGCATGCAATATACTACCTTAGCAAAAAGTTTACCGACTGTGAACAAAGATGCTCACTGCTCGAGAAAACTTGCCGCGCTTTGGCATGGGCTGCTCGCCGACTAAGACAGTATATGTTGACTCACACGACTCTATTGATATCAAAGATGGATCAAGTCAAGTATATTTTTGAAAAGCCAGTGTTTACCGAAAGGGTTGCTAGGTGGCAAATGATGCTGACAGAGTATGACATCCAATACCCTTCATAAAAAGCCATCAAAGGAAGTGTCTTGTCAGACTATCTTGCCGAGCAACCGATTGATGATTACCAACCTATGAGGTTCGACTTTCCTGATGAGGACATCATGTTTCTCAAATCGAAAGATTGCGAGGAACCACTCCCAGAGGAGGGGCCTGACCCTGAATCCAAATGAATTATGATGTTTGATGGGGCGGTCAACGTCAATGGTCGCGGAGTTGGTGCAGTGTTGATCACACCGGAGGGGGTTCATATGCCATTTTGTGCCAGAATAACTTTTCCCTGCACCAACAATGAAGTCGGACGAAGCAGAATGGGTCCGTTCTCGATACAATCAGCTGAGCCTAGTTGAGGAAAAGAGACTAGCAGCTATATGCCATGGCCAACTATATCAGAGACGGATGAAGAGAGCATTTGATCAGAAAGTGCGTCCTCAGGAGTATCAAGCCGGTGAATTGGTACTCAAAAAGAATTCTTCCTCCCAACACAGATCACATGGGCAAATGGACACCGAACTACGAGGGGTCCATACGTGGTTAAAAGAGTTTTCTCTGGCGGAGCTTTGATGCTAACAACCATGGATAGCTAAGACTTCCCATCCCCTGTCAACTCAGACGCAGTTAAAAAATACTTTGCATAAAATTGACCCGCTGGACAGTAAAAAGAATAGTCCAAGCAAAAAAGGGCATCCCGACGAACCAAAAAAAAATGAAGAGGTTCGGGCAAAAATTAGGGATATAAGATAAAATAAAAAATGTACACCCGGTGAGTCAAAAACCCGAAAGGGCGGCTCAGGCAAAAAAGGGTATCCCGGTGGATTGAAAACCCAAAAGGGCGGTCCACACAAAAGTTAGGGAATAAGCGAATGACTGCAGTCTAAGTTCATCCGTGTTATATCACCGTTTCATTCAATCCGGCAATCTTCGAAGGTTAAAGATCGACTAATCATCCACTTCAGAAAGCAAGATGAGCAGAGCGTCTTGAGGACATACGAGCCATAGCAGAGTCGAAACTCAGTGGGACCCCGTATCCATATTGCCATTAGGATAGTTTTCTTTTGTTCAATTTATAGCGATCACCTCTTTCCAGGGATCAACTTCTGGTGTACTCGCCTATTCCTGACATAAATTTTTTTCGACCAATAAAAGTCGAATGTTCAGTTAAAGAGCCTCATTATTTTTCATTTATCAGTTTGTTTGCAAAAAATGTCTTAATTCTTGATGAAACATATTGCATATGAACATAATGATGGCTTTTGCAGATGATTTGCACAGGAAAACATTTAAAATTGCTTTGAATGTGCTTAATCCCGGACGGTGAATTCAAACCGAGTAATTCCCCTGGGGCATACGTGTATTTTTTGGTTGCAGGTCACAGGAACCGGATGCCAAGTCATGAATCCTAATCCCCAAGCGGTTGACAAAGTCTCTCCTCAGTAGAGCATGTTCCCCAGCAGAGTTGACAATATCCAAATTGTCTATCCCCAGTAGAGTTGACAGTATCCAGACTATATATCCCCAGCGGAGTTGATAGTGTCAGACTATATCTTCCCAGCAACAGCGGAGTGGTTGCATACCCAACAGATGAGAGGGTGGTGTTCCCAGTGTTCATCTCATTCCCCAGCAGATTATTTTTAACAGATTTGTTAATCCCCAGCTTGAGGGCGATTATCAAGTTCATATCCCCAGCAAAGGTCGATTCCTATGACATTTCCCCAGGAAGTGCTTTCCCCACAGACTCTCCTCACAGAGCCTCGCCGAACAAAGTTCCCATAGTTGATACTCCCCTAGCAAGGTCAACTTTTCAAGCAGCCAATTTATTTTTGGTGGCTCATTGGTCCCAGCAGACGGATCATTCCCCATAGAGCATTCAAGGATTGATACAGTGATCCATTCCCTACCGGAGTTTGCTTCCCCAAGCAGATTTCTTTTTACACCATGCATAACATTTGCATTTGCATGCATATCATATCAAGCATACACATAAGCTAATAAACAGGTTCTTCCAAGCAGACTGAAGAGTTACTTTACAACCAAAGTCATGAGATCCAGCCTGAGGGTCATTTCGAAGATTCAGCCTGAGAATCGTTTTCCGATGAGATCCAGCCAGAGGATCAAGTGCGAGTGATCCAGCCTGAGGGTCATTTCGAAGATTCAGCCTGAGAATCATTTTCCAATGAGATCCAGCCAGAGGATCAAGTGCGAGTGATCCAGCCTGAGGGTCATTTCAAAGATTCAGCCTAAGAATCGTTTTCCAATGAGATCCAGCCAGAGGATCAAGTGCGAGTGATCCAGCCTGAGGGTCATTTTGAAGATTCAGCCTGAGAATCGTTTTCCAGTGATCCAGCCTGAGGTTCATTTTGAAGATTCAGCCTGAGAATCGTGTTCCAGTGAGCCAGCCTAAGGTTCATTTTAAAGATTCAGCCAGAGAGTCGCCTACAAGCGTTATTTCCCCAGCAAGCCAGCTAGAGGAGTAGATTGACAGCTCAACAGAAAATCAACCTACAAAAGGATCCAGCCCGCGGATCGCAATTTAAAAGCAAAGTCTAACTGAATAGTCGTTACAACATGTTCTAGCCTGAAGAATGTGTACGAAGCCCAAAAAGTGGAATATTCTCGAAGCTGCATATCTAACATGAAGATTTGGTGTAGATTTGAAAGAGGGTCAACCAGCGCATGCCTCAGATGCGAGATCCTGATGATAGGAATTTATCATCAAAACAATCCAGATCTAGCCAGAAGATCGAAGTCAGGTCTAGCCCGAAGACCGAAAATAGATTCAGCCAGAGAATCGAAACAATCCAGATTCAGCCAGAGAATCGAAACGAAGTAGTCTAGCCAGAAGATCGAAGTAGATCTAGCCATAAGACCGAAGTCAGGTCTAGCCCGAAGGCCAGAAATAGATTCAGCCAGAGAATCGAAACAATTCAGATCTAGCCAGAAGATCGAAGTAGATTCAGCCAGAGAATCAAAGAAAATAGATTCAGCCAGAGAATCGAAACAAAGGAGATCTAGCCAGAAGATCGAAGAAGATCTAGCCAGAAGATTGAAACCGTATCCAGCCCGAGGATCAAAATTAACATCCAACCAGAGGACTAAATTGAGTATAGATTCAGCCAGAGGATCGAAACTCCAGATTAAGTCAGAAGACTGATTCAGATTCAGCCAGAGGATTGGAAGAGAAATAAACAGTGCGGTGTATTTCAACATTTTTGTGGTGTTCTCGGAGCGCAAATTTTCGGTCTGTCTTTGGTATTCAATCACAGCTCACCTTGTTTGTCTGATAAGCTATTCGCTTTCATCCTGCTCGGGTTAGCTGATGACTGAATAGGGGCAGCTGTAACACCCCAAAATTTGCCCTCCTCATTCATGCATTCATTTTTAGGTCATTTAACATTAGATACATTGCATTTCATCATGTCAATCGGGATTAGCTCCAAGAAGCTTGAACATCATCCAGGACACTTTGTGGGTTCTATTTAGATGATCAATCAACACAAGGAAAAGACTTGAGTTACTTCCAACAGGGGTCTATTCGTCAGTCAAAGCGTTAATCTTGAAGGAGCAAAGGTTTGTTCATGAGATGTCATGCTCGCTAGGCGAAGCCCACGTGTTTTGAAAAGAAAAAAAATACGAAAATAATAATAATAATAATAATAATAAATAAATAAATAAATAAAAGAAAATTTTTGGACTTGGGGCTCTCTCATTTGAGCCCACAGGTCCACAAAAATCAGGTTATAAATTCAGAGTTTCAGTGAAACAAAATTCCATTCTATTCCTATTACCCTGGCTGGAGGAAAAAGATAGTGAGAGAAGAGCTAACAGAGTTCAGAGCAACCTCCAGAGACTGAAGGGAACTCATCTGTAAAGAACCAATTCCCTCTCATATAAATCCTAAGATTGTTCTGCAAACCCAACCGGGCAATTCAATTCCATTCGATCTCTCCAATCAGGTTTGCCCTATTTCCACTACTTTATACTTTCAACCTGAAATTTTTTATACCCTTTTAATACATTTGTTTGACAAGAGGTTTAGGCCTCCTACCCTTGGTTGCTTTTTGTGAGCTTTTTTGTGAATTTTAATGGCATGATTCATGTGGTTACATTTTGAATTGGGGGTAACCCTTGATTACCCCATCTTGTTACTCTAACCCTTTTGTTGAGTTTTTGTGAAGGCTCACATGACTTTTGCAGGGATAGCTCGTTGGATATTCCACTTTGCTCGTGGGATACCATTTGGGAGATTTATTCTGATTGCCTTGTTGGCTCATTTACTTTATACATGTTTGTTTTATATGTGTTCGTATCCGCACAGGTAGCGCGGTTCCTTCGTCGAGGACTACCTTTTTGCATAAGCATCCCTAACCCTACAAACCCATTGACTTTTCTTCTCCTAACACGTTTACTCCTTCTACTACAGGCGAGTAAGTCTCCAAAGGTCGAGCATCCGGTAGATTGCGTAGTGACGTCGTTCGTCCAAAACCCAATCCATAACCCCGTAGTTAGCCGAACTACGTTTTGCTCTGATTCTCAGGCCAGATGAGATACGTATGCATAAGACGCGATGTCTTAGCGAGCACACATCCCCCTAACCCCTAGGTCAGCCGAGCTACGAAGACTCTGATTCTCATATTCAGATGAGATACGTATGCAGTGGATGCGATATCTGCGCGAGTCATTTTCTTTTGACCCTTCTTTTAGTAAACAGCACAAGATAAACTCACACCCTTTAGGCAAAAAACAACAACCTTTGCAACAAATGTGAAAAGGGCTTCCTAGGAGTACCTAGGATGTTTTGGGTGCCTAACACCTTCCCATTACATAACCAACCCCCTTACCCAGATCTCTGACATTTTTATTAGTTTTTGATTCGATAAAACTTTTAGGTTTTTGTTCGCTTTCTAACCATTCCTTTGGATAAATAGAAGTGCGGTGGCGACTCGACTTGTATGGTTTACCTCGGATTTAGTCAATATCTCTGATGGTAACGAATACCCCGCTACAGTGAGCAACTATAGTCTAGACATTTTAACCCTAGATGTGCCTTCATGAGTGGTTTTGAGAATGTCCCAAGCATCTTTAGCCACTTCACAATTGTTTATCAACCTGAAGATGTTCTTGTCTACTCCATTGAATATGGCATTCAATTCTTTAGAATTTCCAAGGGCTAAATCATCCTCCTCCTTGGACCATTGTTCTTCAGGCTTCTTGTCAGTTGTGGCTGCTCATTCCTTAGTAATTACTGGATGAACCCATCCTGTTAACACAACCTTCCAAGCCTTATTATCCAGAGATTTTAAGAAGGCTACCATTCGAGGTTTCCAATAGTCATAGTTAGATCCATCCAAAATTGGTGGCATGTGAATAGATCCTCCATCTCTCTACATTGTACCAGAAAGTATTGCCCCTAGATCTCACCCAGAACCAGAGGAGGATGCCTGCTCTAATACCAATTGAAATTCTGGTATCAGATATGAGATGTCGAAGGTAATGTCACGACACTAATATCTGAGTAATGCAAATAGAATAAAGATAGAGAATAGTAATGCAAGATACTTAAGCAATTGTTAACCCAGTTCGGTCCAACTCACCTACATCTGGGGGCTACCAAGCCAGGAAGGAAATTCACTAAAATAGAATCAGTTCAAAGACTCTCCGTACACTTCAACAAGTTACAGTCTTTCTCACCTAATCTCTACCCGTGCAATTTCTACCTAAGCACTCTTAGATATGAGAACCCACTCACTTCCCTACAATCACACCTGTGATCTTAAACAACAATCCCTTGAGAAAAGAAAACACTTTTCAATAACACACTCTTGATTTTACTTCACAGTTTCAATCAAGAAGACACACTCTTGATCTTGCTTCACAACTTTGATCAAGAAGACACACACTTGATCTTGCTTCACAACTTTGATCAAGTAGACACACATTCTTGCTTAACAGCTTTAGAGTGACAAATTACAACCACAAATCAGTCCAATTCAATCATCAAAAGATGACTTGAATGGCTTACAAGTCTCACGACTAAACAGACACAAACCCTAACTCTCTCTCTATATTTCGCTCAGTATTGGTTGTGTTGTAAAATAGGTTTTCTAAGTCCCTTTTTATAGAAGCTTCCAGTTGGGCTTGGACATCTTGAAAACCCTAAATTTATTTTCCAATTAAATCTTTTCATAACAGCTGGTTAGATCTCCTTGGAAAATAAGTAAATCAGGTTGTAATCCATGATTGAATGCGCCTGCAAATCAGATCTTTAATCATACATAGATTGCCATTAGTTATGCAATCACAAAACACCAGACATTCACACTGAATGTTCTGTGTACAGGATGTCATGACATCGGGTCTGACATCCTGGAAAAATCCTGCATAATTCCATAATTCCTTTTATAACTTCCAGCAGGTACAACCATATCAGATGCCATGACCATGTGTATGACATCTTGAAACAATCCTGCATGAACATGTCTTTCATTTAAACTCCAGCAGGTACACACATATCAGATGCCATGACCTTGTGTATGACATTCTGAAATAATCCTGCATGATTATGTTCCTTAAGCTCCAACAGATACACACATATCAGATGCCATGTGTAACACCCCGATAAAATAAGATAATCATTTAATTTAAGTTAATAATATATTTATTAATTTAATTAAATAATTAGGATTATTATTATTGGATTATTTTATTATAATTATTGGAAAATATAAAAGTTGGAATTTAGAAAAGGTCCCATTTGGTAAAAGGGTTATTTTCACGTGAAAAGGAAAGGAGACTGAAAAGTGGAAAAGGGCAAAAAGAGCCAGAGAACAAGGGTTGAAGAGAGGAAGGAAAGCTTGAAGCTCAGAGATTTGCCGGATTAACTCAGGTAAGGGGGGTTTATCATCGTTTAATGGGTATTATGGGATAATATGTAATGGGTAGTGATAAACCATTGATTTACCTCTGAATTGGATGATTATGATGAAATTGTGAACTCTTTGGATGAACGAAATTGGGTTACAATTGAGAGGAAATTCGTAGAAATTAGAGGCAATATTGTTAGGATTTGTGAGATCGAATAGGTTATCATTCGTGTTAGATGATATGAACGATTAATGTGTAAAATTGGACTGTAGAAGGTTGAATTGGATGGATCTCGTAGCAGAGAAAGCCATAGCAGATCTGGAATTCTGGTTTCTGGTCATACGCGTATGGCACTAGGCAATACGCGTATGAGATGGCATGGTACGCGTATGGCACTAGGCAATACGCGTATGAGATGGCATGGTACGCGTATGGCACTAGGCAATACGCGTATGGATGAGGAAGATGATGTTTTGAACGTAGATTGGTCTCTGTTGGTACGCGTATGGGGAAGTGGTACGCGTAGCATACGCGTATGAGATGGTGTTACGCGTATGTGAGTTTGTCAGGAGATGGGCCATACGCGTATGGGCAGGATTGTGATTTTCCTGAGCTGTTGTTGTGCAGTTTTTAACTATTCAGCTGAGTAACGTAATTCAGATGATGTATGATATATTAGGGATCATTTCCCGTTGTTTTGAGTAGTATAGGTATTAGTAGAGTGTGCTAATACTGTGGTTGTCCCTTGGCATGATCTGATATGCTTATGTGATAAAATACTGATGATGTGTGATGGTATGCATGATCTTGTGAATGTATCAGTTATGTGTGCATTTGTGAAATAGACTGTTTTATGGCTTAGAGTGTGAGCATATGTCTATTCTTGAATTGTGGTTGATGATTTAGCATTGCTAGGTGATTAGCATGCATATTGTGGCCTTTATGGTGGTAGCTAATTCCCATGGTGAGGAATTAGTGAGTTAGTCATTTTGGACTGTTGTTGATGTTTGCATGCTAGGTGAATTAGCGTGCATAGCATGGCCCTTGGGGTGGTAGCTAATTCCCATGGTGAGGAATTAGTGAGTGAGTCACTAGGTCTCAAATGAGTGGGACTAGTGGGCTTGGTAGCCGTGCCTGGATTTGGACGGTGAGGTGAACTATATGTTCACAAATAGTCGGTACCGCATGCATGGAGTCTCATTGCATAATATGTGTATGGCGTATAATATGAATGGATGTATTCCAATATTATACGTGTGTTGGTGTTGATATTGAGTATGAGCATGAGTTGTATTGTATTGAGTATGATATTTGAATTGATGTGCCGTTACCGAATGTGTGATGTGATTAGGGTGATTAATGTGTTAAATTACTTAACATGACATGATATTTTATAATGCTTGTTATATCGATTGAGGAACTCACCCTTACAACTATTTTTTTCAGGTAACGAGCAGTGATTAAGTAGAAGCTAGTCCTTGGAGTCTAGTGTAGTTCCTTAGTGAGTCATGCTCTGGTAGATGTAACATCGGGATGGGATGTTTTACTATGTTTTCATTTGGTTGTTGAACAACTTTACATGTAAAGTATTACATGGTTTGAATGTTGTTAGTTTGTATCCGCTGCGTATTATGCAAATGTTTTTTTTTGAGTAAATAAATGAGCATGACAGTTATATTGTTGAATGGTGTGAAATATTGTGTGACACCCTTAAATTGCATATTTACTCTGATTGACATATTGTTATTTTTTTAATTAAATATTTGGGGTATTTTAGAAGGGTGTTACATTAGTGGTATCAGAGCATAGTCGGTCGAGTCGAGTCGTAATTATTCTGTTCCCCTGTACGGGATAGGTGTTGTGTAACCCTATCAGTACTTATTGTTTTAGCTTGTTGGGTTTTCAGAATAGAGATGGCTGGAAGAGGTAGAGACGATGCTGCGATTGCTGAGGCTCTGGGTATGCTAGCTGGAGTACTTGGAGGAAATCCGAATGTTGTGGGAATGGGAGTTGTTCGTCAACTGAGTGAGTTCTAGAAGAACAATCCTCCAATGTTCAAGGGAGCATACGATCCAGATGGTGCTCAGAAGTGGTTGAAGGAGATCGAGAGGATCTTCCGAGTGACTGAGTGTGCCGATAACCAGAAGGTCAGGTTCGGTACGCATATGCTGTCAGAGGAAGCGGATGATTGGTGGGTTGCTACCCGCACTGAGTTGGAATCTGCTGGGAATGCTGAGATAACTTGGGCTGTGTTCAGAGAGAGATTCCTGAGGAAGTATTTTCCAGAGGATGTTAGAGGAAAGAAAGAGATAGAGTTCTTAGAATTGAAGCAGGGTAACAGGTCTGTTACTGAGTATGCTGCTAAGTTCACAGAGTTGTCGAAGTATTATACTCCCTATAACGAGGCTACTGGGGAATTTTCGAAATGTGTGAAGTTTGAGAACGGGTTACGTCCCGAGATCAAGCAGGCTATTGGATATCAGCGGATTAGAGTGTTTTCTGATTTGGTTGACTGTTGCAGGATTTTTGAACAGGATACCAAGGCTAGAGCAGAGAGCTATCAACAAAGGGTTGATAGGAAAGGCAAAAATCAGAATGATCGTGGGAAACCGTATGCAGCTGGCAAAGGTTTCCAGAGACAGAGTGGGATGAAGAGGCCTAGTGGGGGAGACTCCAGTGCCCCTGCTAAGTGTTACAGATGTGATCAGGCTGGACATCGTATCCATGAGTGTACCAGTAATGAGAGGAAGTGTTTCAAGTGTGGAAAAGGTGGTCATTTGGCTGCAGAATGCCGGTCGAAGACTGTGACTTGTTTCAACTGTGGAGAGTTGGGTCATATTAGCCCACAGTGTCCTAAGCCGAAGAAGGAGAACCAGTCGGGAGGCAAGGTCTTTGCTTTATCGGGTTCTGAGACTTCTGCAGATGATCGTTTGATCCGAGGTACGTGTTATATTAATGGCTTTCCTCTTGTAGCTATTATTGACACAGGTGCGACTCATTCCTTTATATCTTTGGATTGTGCTGTGAAACTTAAGTTAGAGATATCTGAGATGCATGGAAGTATGGTGATTGATACTCCTGCGAAGGGTTCAGTGACTACTACTTCAGTTTGTTTGAATTGTCCTTTGAGTATTTTTAGTAGAGACTTTGGGATGGACCTAGTGTGTCTTCCACTAGTGCAGATTGATGTTATCCTGGGTATGAACTGGTTGGCGTGTAACCGAGTCTATATCAATTGTTTTGATAAGACTGTGATCTTTCCTGAGACTGAGGAAGGAAAGAGTTTGTTTTTATCTGCAAGGCAGGTGAATGAGGCAGTAGCAGATGGGGCAGAGTTGTTTATGCTGTTAGCGACTTTGGAGGCTAAAGATAAACTGGTGATTTGCGATCTAGCTGTGGTGTGTGATTTTCCTGATGTGTTTCCGGAAGAAGTGAATGAATTGCCGCCAGAGCGTGAAGTTGAGTTCTCGATTGAGTTGATACCTGGTACTAGGCCGATATCGATGGCTCCGTACCGTATGTCTGCTGTTGAGTTAACGGAATTGAAGAGCCAGTTGGAAGATCTGTTGGATAAGAAATTTATTCGTCCGAGTGTGTCACCGTGGGGTGCACCAGTGTTATTGGTTAAGAAGAAAGAAGGTACTATGAGGTTGTGTGTGGACTACAGGCAACTGAATAAAGTGACGATCAAGAATCGGTATCCTTTGCCGAGGATTGATGATTTGATGGATCAGTTGGTTGGTGCGAGAGTGTTCAGCAAAATAGATTTGAGATCTGGGTATCATCAGATACGTGTGAAAACTGAGGATATTCAGAAGACTGCTTTCAGAACAAGGTATGGACATTATGAGTATTCTGTAATGCCTTTTGGTGTGACTAATGCGCCTGGAGTATTTATGGAGTATATGAATAGGATTTTCCATCCTTACCTAGATCAGTTTGTTGTGGTGTTTATTGACGATATTTTGGTGTATTCGAAATCTGAAGAAGAGCATGCTGAACATTTGAGAGTGGTTTTGGGAGTTCTGCGAGAAAAAAAGTTATTTGCTAAACTGTCTAAGTGTGAATTTTGGTTAGAAGAGGTTAGTTTTCTTGGTCATGTGATTTCCAGAGGTGGTGTTGCTGTTGATCCTTCTAAGATAGAAGCGGTATCTAAGTGGGAAGCTCCGAAGTCAGTTTCTGAGATAAGGAGTTTTCTTGGACTTGCAGGTTAATATAGGAAATTCATTGAGGGATTTTCTAAGTTGGCGTTACCGTTGACGATGTTAACTAGAAAGGGGCAAGCGTTTGTTTGGGACTCAAAATGTGAAGAAGGTTTCCAAGAGTTAAAGAGAAGGTTGACTACTGCTCCTATTCTGATATTACCGAGTCCGTCAGAACTATTTGAGGTTTTCTGTGATGCGTCATTGTTGGGTTTAGGTGGTGTGTTGATGCAGAACAAGCAGGTTATAGCTTATGCTTCGAGACAACTGAGGGTGCATGAGAGGAACTATCCGACGCACGATTTAGAATTGGCAGCTGTGGTATTTGTTCTGAAGTTATGGAGGCATTATTTGTACGGGTCGAGATTTGAGGTTTTCAGTGACCATAAGAGTTTAAAGTATTTGTTTGATCAGAAAGAGCTGAATATGAGACAGAGGAGATGGTTAGAGTTTCTGAAGGATTATGACTTTGGTTTGAATTACCATCCGGGTAAAGCAAACGTAGTGGCTGATGCATTGAGTCGGAAATCATTGCATATGTCTATGTTAATGGTTAAGGAATTGGATCTAATTGAGCAGTTTAGAGACTTGAGTTTGGTGTGTGAGAGTACTCACAATAGTGTTAAATTGGGAATGTTGAAGTTAACGAGTAGTATTCTGGACGAGATTAGAGAGGGTCAGAAATCCGATGTGCTTTTGGTTGATAAGATGACTCTAGTGAATCAAGGTCAAGGTGGTGAATTCAGAGTTAATGAGAATGGTGTTTTGAAATTTGGTAATCGGGTGTGTATTTCGGATGTTACCGAACTTAAGAAGAGTATTCTTGAGGAAGGACATCGTAGTGGCCTGAGTATTCATCCTGGGGCTACGAAGATGTATCATGATTTGAAAAAGCTATTTTGGTGGCCGGGAATGAAAAGAGAAATTGCGAGTTTTGTTTATTCTTGTTTGACTTGTCAGAAGTCAAAGATTGAGCATCAGAAGCCGTCTGAGCTAATGCAACCGTTGGCTATTCCAGAGTGGAAGTGGGATAGTATCAGTATGGATTTTGTTTCTGGTTTACCGAGGACAATTAAGAATTTTGAAGCCATTTGGGTGATTGTTGACAGATTGACAAAATCGGCTCATTTCATTCCGATCAGAATGGATTATCCGTTAGAGAGATTAGCCGAGTTGTATATTGAGAAGATTGTAAGTTTGCATGGTATTCCGTTGAGTATTGTTTCGGACAGAGATCCTAGATTTACATCGAAGTTTTGGGAAGGTTTGCAGAGGGCTTTGGGAACCAAGTTGAGATTGAGTTCTGCATATCATCCGCAGACTGATGGTCAGACTGAGAGGACGATTCAGTCACTAGAGGATCTTTTGAGGGCTTGTGTTTTGGAAAAAGGAGGTGCTTGGGATTGTTATTTACCTTTGATTGAGTTTACCTACAACAATAGTTTTCATTCGAGCATTGGTATGGCACCGTTTGAAGCTTTGTATGGTAGGAGATGTCGGACACCTTTATGTTGGTATGAGTCCGGTGAGAGTGTTGTGGTTGGACCGGAGATTGTTCAACAGACTACGGAAAAGATTAAGATGATTCAGGAGAAGATGAGGATTGCTCAGAGTCGTCAGAAGAGTTATCACGACAAGAGGAGGAAGTCACTTGAGTTTCAAGAGGGAGATCATGTGTTTCTTCGTGTTACTCCGATAACTGGGGTTGGTCGAGCTTTGAAGTCGAAGAAGTTGACACCTCGATTTATTGGTCCTTACCAGATTTTGGAGAGGATAGGGGAGGTAGCCTATCGTATCGCTTTACCGCCATCACTTGCGAATTTGCATGAGGTTTTTCATGTGTCTCAGTTGAGGAGGTACATTCATGATCCGTCGCATGTGGTCCAAGTAGATGATGTCCAGGTGAGAGATAACCTGACTGTTGAAACATCACCTATGAGGATTGAGGATTGAGGATCGAGAGTTGAAGCAGTTGCGGGGTAAAGAGATTGCTTTGGTAAAGGTAGCTTGGGGAGGACCAGCAGGTGGCAATGTGACTTGGGAACTAGAGAGTCAGATGAAGGAATCTTATCCAGAGTTATTCGCTTGAGGTATGTTTTCGAGGACGAAAACTCTTTTAGTGGGGGAGAGTTGTAACACCCCGATAAAATAAGATAATCATTTAATTTAAGTTAATAATATATTTATTAATTTAATTAAATAATTAGGATTATTATTATTGGATTATTTTATTATAATGATTGGAAAATATAAAAGTTGGAATTTAGAAAAGGTCCCATTTGGTAAAAGGGTTATTTTCACGTGAAAAGGAAAGGAGACTGAAAAGTGGAAAAGGGCAAAAAGAGCCAGAGAACAAGGGTTGAAGAGAGGAAGGAAAGCTTGAAGCTCAGAGATTTGCCGGATTAACTCAGGTAAGGGGGGTTTATCATCGTTTAATGGGTATTATGGGATAATATGTAATGGGTAGTGATAAACCATTGATTTACCTCTGAATTGGATGATTATGATGAAATTGTGAACTCTTTGGATGAACGAAATTGGGTTACAATTGAGAGGAAATTCGTAGAAATTAGAGGCAATATTGTTAGGATTTGTGAGATCGAATAGGTTATCATTCGTGTTAGATGATATGAACGATTAATGTGTAAAATTGGACTGTAGAAGGTTGAATTGGATGGATCTCGTAGCAGAGAAAGCCATAGCAGATCTGGAATTCTGGTTTCTGGTCATACGCGTATGGCACTAGGCAATACGCGTATGAGATGGCATGGTACACGTATGGCACTAGGCAATACGCGTATGAGATGGCATGGTACGCGTATGGCACTAGGCAATACGCGTATGGATGAGGAAGATGATGTTTTGAACGTAGATTGGTCTCTGTTGGTACGCGTATGGGGAAGTGGTACGCGTAGCATACGCGTATGAGATGGTGTTACGCGTATGTGAGTTTGTCAGGAGATGGGCCATACGCGTATGGGGTTAGGCAATACGCGTATGGGCAGGATTGTGATTTTCCTGAGCTGTTGTTGTGCAGTTTTTAACTATTCAGCTGAGTAACGTAATTCAGATGATGTATGATATATTAGGGATCATTTCCCGTTGTTTTGAGTAGTATAGGTATTAGTAGAGTGTGCTAATACTGTGGTTGTCCCTTGGCATGATCTGATATGCTTATGTGATAAAATACTGATGATGTGTGATGGTATGCATGATCTTGTGAATGTATCAGTTATGTGTGCATTTGTGAAATAGACTGTTTTATGGCTTAGAGTGTGAGCATATGTCTATTCTTGAATTGTGGTTGATGATTTAGCATTGCTAGGTGATTAGCATGCATATTGTGGCCTTTATGGTGGTAGCTAATTCCCATGGTGAGGAATTAGTGAGTTAGTCATTTTGGACTGTTGTTGATGTTTGCATGCTAGGTGAATTAGCGTGCATAGCATGGCCCTTGGGGTGGTAGCTAATTCCCATGGTGAGGAATTAGTGAGTGAGTCACTAGGTCTCAAATGAGTGGGACTAGTGGGCTTGGTAGCCGTGCCTGGATTTGGACGGTGAGGTGAACTATATGTTCACAAATAGTCGGTACCGCATGCATGGAGTCTCATTGCATAATATGTGTATGGCGTATAATATGAATGGATGTATTCCAATATTATACGTGTGTTGGTGTTGATATTGAGTATGAGCATGAGTTGTATTGTATTGAGTATGATATTTGAATTGATGTGCCGTTACCGAATGTGTGATGTGATTAGGGTGATTAATGTGTTAAATTACTTAACATGACATGATATTTTATAATGCTTGTTATATCGATTGAGGAACTCACCCTTACAACTATTTTTTTCAGGTAACGAGCAGTGATTAAGTAGAAGCTAGTCCTTGGAGTCTAGTGTAGTTCCTTAGTGAGTCATGCTCTGGTAGATGTAACATCGGGATGGGATGTTTTACTATGTTTTCATTTGGTTGTTGAACAACTTTACATGTAAAGTATTACATGGTTTGAATGTTGTTAGTTTGTATCCGCTGCGTATTATACAAATGTTTTCCTTTGAGTAAATAAATGAGCATGACAGTTATATTGTTGAATGGTGTGAAATATTGTGTGACACCCTTAAATTGCATATTTACTCTGATTGACATATTGTTATTTTTTTTAATTAAATATTTGGGGTATTTTAGAAGGGTGTTACACCATGGCCTTGTGTATGACATTCTAAAACATTCTTGCATGATTATGTTCCTTAAGCTCCAGCAGGTACATAGGATATCTCATGTTAAGACATCACACATAACATCTTATGAACACTCTTTGTTTTACCAAAATTGCTGCCAATACTTAGAACCAACAGGTACTAACTGAGTGAACTAAGGGTATCATGATGACACTTATCTAAAAAATACGGACATAGACTCCATTCCTATATTAACCAACCCATATTATCCCACAATACCTAGGCCTGCCTCTTCATCTCTTTTTGTGTCCTTTTCATTCAGGCGCAATCACATTAAGCCCGTTATCCGTACATGCTTCATAGTAGAGTGACCTGTTAGTGATTATGATCTAAACATGGGGTTCTTGGCACATAAATCTATGTAAAACCCTTTTATTTGACCCAACTACAGTTGTGGGGGATCGGATCGTAATCCGCCCTACCGAGTTCAGCGCCAGATACCTCTGAACTAACTGACAGCGGGTGAGCTTTTCTTTTTCTTTTTCTTTTGTAGCAAATTTTTACAACCTTTTTGGTTTAAATGACTTTGTGAGGGTCATCTATACCGGAGTTGCCTTTTGCTTTCTTTTATTTTATTTATTTTACTGGATCATTCACTTATGTTCATCGGTCCCCTACGTAGAGAATGCGTAGGCCTGAGTTGACTGCTGGAATAAACTACTGAGGACTTATACTGAAATGATGATTAAGGCCATGGTATATGGGGTTTCGGGAATGATTCCTATATTCAAGAAGTCTATGGTGCTAAAACAATACTGATGTTTCAAAAAGTTCTCCCAAGTCACCGCATCCTTACTCAAACCCGTCTTTAAAACCCAAAAACTTTCAGAATAACACCGTTTTCTTTTGCAAAATTTTTTGGTATGGCTAAAGGAATGGGGAGATTAGATTGTACTAAAGATACACTATACTGGGTGACTCGTCAGACTCATGCATTATCTAAAACACTTAAACTAAAAGCAAAATGAAAATAAAGTAAACAACTAAAAAGCAAATAAAAATAAACAAACTATCTAAAAATAGCAAAGAAAATAAACAAACTAATTAAAAATAGCAAAGAAAAGCGATAAAGTCTCCTCCCACACTTAAATCGAACATTGTCCCCAATGTTTCGAAATAAAATAAGGGGAGAGTCACCTGACATCCTACTGCTGACCACTGGTGCATTCGCCATCCTGAGGTGGACGACGGGATCGGGTACGACGACGGTCTCTCTGATCCATCCTGGCCGGTAAGGCATCCTGAGCAGTCCTCACCTCTCGAAGGTTACTTAAAATGGAGCCCTGAGTGGCTTCGTTGAGTGCAGTATGTTGACGGTGGTATTGTTGCTGGCGGGCTTGCTGGTCTGTAATCGTAAGCAGGGACTATACAACAGTCTCATACGATCTATCTGTCCTCCGCTGTAATTCTTACATGAAGCTCATGTTATCCGCCAGTTGTTGTTGGATGGTAGAGAGTAGGTCATCACGCCTTTGCTCTCTAGCCATGTGGTTACGCCACATCTCTTCTGTAATATAGAAGCCAAGAGCAGAACCTGCAAAAGAAGAAGATGGTGCGGTGTGTGGTGGTGAAGGGTGATGGGGGGGCACATGAGGTACGAGAGATCGCTCTCTCCGGTCATATTCTTCATCAGTGTCGTGTCCCTCCTCATCAGGAACATTAGGAGGAAGAGGACCCAAAACAGGTGGAGCATCTAAAACATAGGTCCAATTCCTTTCATCATGTACATTAGTACGTCTAATGCATGGTAAGACAATAGATGGGATAGCTATACCATGAACCATAAGCACATAGCCTCCTTCTCTCCTCAATCGGCACAATTTCATATCTCTCATAAATTTTTGGTTGATTGTGCGAGGAGCTAAGGGATCTAGGGTAGCTATCTCATTGTTCAGGTTAAGCGCCCGAGCAATAGATATAATGAGTCCTCCGAAAACAATCGGTCCCGCTTTATTAAGAGTTAAAGCCATATGACCGAGCATAAACGGGACCGAATTAATTCTTCTATTTGTGAGGCTTCCTTGCAAAAATAGAAGCTCTCGAGCATTGACCTTATTTGGATTCTCCCGGCCAAAAATAGTACATGCCAATAGATATCTAAAAACTCTGATGGTCGGGTTATGGATGGTCGAGGCAAGAATTCCTTCAAAAGAATTTATGGAAGTGTTTGACAATCTCTGCCAGAAGGAAAACACCTCAACCGACCAATCGGAATCCAAAGGGGCCTCATAAATAGCACTGTCCCCATGAGGAATACCTAACAGGCTTGCTAGTTCATCGGTACTGAATTCATATTCAATAGCAAACATTCTAAATCTGATAGTACCAACTGTGCTAACAGTGTTAGGATTGACAATATAAATTAAAGAACTTAAAAATTCGATTGTCAATCGCTTAAAGGTAGGTTCTTTGTTTGAAAAGATAGTATGCAAACCTAAATTATCTAATAAATAAAAAATGCTATGGTAGATACCCAAAGTGTAAAGATAATTTTCATCAACATACCTTGTCGGGAGGATCTCCCGATTTTGCAACCGTTCGATAATCTTCCTTTTCCTATCTCCCGGTTTCCCTTCTCGAAGAATAAACCCATTGAACTCCATTATTTAACTCTTGCAATGTGACGAAGAAGATGAAGATGGGTTTGTAAAAAGGTGAGATTTTTATGAGATTTGACGGATGAAAATGAAAATGGAAGTCGGGAAAATGATTTGTGTGGTGTGAAGATGAGAAAGGTGGGAGCTTTTGTGGGGTTCAAGGGCATTTTTATAAGGTGGAAAAATGGGTTTTAAAGGTTTGAATGTATGAAAATGGTGAAAAATGGGAGTCTTCCCCGAGCTTATACAGATGCTGTGGCGGGCGCCACAAGGTCTATAGTGGGCGCCACAAGGCTAAATTCGGCTGGGCGGATTTTGGTCACTTGGTTTGGGTTTCTCGTTCTCTTTTCGTTTGGGGGGTCTGGATAGCGTTTGCATTGTAATTTCCTATTGACATAAGGCTTGCATAATTTTATAGAAATAAAATTTAAAACATTAGACTAGTAAATAAATAAATAACTAATATAATTAGACTATAATAAAAATATAAATATAATAAACACACATAAAATGGAAATAATATTGATATGCTAGTATAGTTAAGAAAATATCCCAAATGCAATGATATAAAATAAGTTAGGTAAATGCGAGAAATATAAGCATAAATGAGACAAAATAAAATGAGATGGTAAAATCAAATAGTAGGGGGTTCGTCTTCCTGAGTAGATCCACGGAGCATGGCTATCTTCTGCTTAAGCTTTGCGATCTCCTGGTATAAACAGTCAGTCTCGGTAGCGTGTGTAAGGTCGGATACTCCCATCTGTAAGGTGAGGTCAGCTACCTCCTGCCTAAGTCCCGCGATCTCTCTACGACACTCTGCAATCTGGGTGCGGATGTCTGGGGTATGCAATGATAGATTGTTAGAGAATACAGTGATCCTGGGTGAAGGTGGTGTAGGTGTATACTCAGCAATAGGTGGTGATCTTGGCTCCTCGATAGTCTCTCCCTAACCCTCCAAGGCATAAGTCCAGCTCGTTGGGTCATGAACGCTATTCATCATAGGATCAGGCAGTGTAAAATAATGAATCGCCTCGTTATCGATCAGCAGTCTGAATTGTCTTGGATTGAACGAGGATCTCCTCATCAACCCTCTAGTCAAGCAAAAGTCGATATCCATGGTAGTGTACCCACAGTAGGTCCGGAGATGTAACAACTTGCGAGATAGACCTAGGGCGATGGCAATCTGTGTGATGATCCCTCCTACATGAATGACTCCTTCGGACGATCTAGAAACACCGCTGAGGCCACATAACAGAAAGTTCCCACATGCCACTGGGCGAAACTGGGATGCACAAAATAGCAGGAATATCTCCTCCTCACTTAGTAACGTCTCAGCATCCGGTCTTCCTAGGAAGGAATGTGCCAGTATCATCTGGAAGTATCAAAAAGCAGGGTTATGTATAGCCTGGGATAACTGAGTAGAAGGATCCTGACTCCCTCCACCTGAGATGTCACTCCAGAACTTTTCCACTTCCTTCCCCAAAAAGTATCCCATCGGTGTCTCAGGGATAGCATCAGGGGTGGTCTGGAAGCCTAATAGGTAACCGAACTCCTTCTGGATGAAAGAGTACTCAACTCCAAAGAGCCTGAAAGCAGCATACCCATTCGGTACATGGTAAGGGTCATAATTAAATGAACTGAGGAACTCAAATGTCAAGTTCCTATAGGTGTTGCTCAGATCGTTAGCAAACTCGTCCCAATGGAGCTGGTGGCTCAGAAATCGGATACTTGGCTCAATGCCCAGTGCTTCCATGCAGTGCTTATCTGGATAACGTGTGGGCACCATAGGGCGTTGGTAAAGAGCTATGTAGCGCTCTCTCTGAGCATCATCTCTATAGGCTACGTGCATATCGTCGAAGTCCTACATCCTGTAAAAGTTAGGGAAAGGGATCCTGAAAATACAAACATTTCAAATATTTAGTCTTAGTGAAAATATGATTAAAATTAAAATAAAATAAATAAATGCAAAAAGTAAAACAAAGTAAGAAAACCATGGGTTGCCTCCCACGCAACGCTTGTTTAACGTTATTAGCTTGACGATCGGAAGTTATACACCTGTAGTAGGGATCGATGGATCAATCAGTGTGTGGCTTGAGTAGTCTGCTGGAATGTCTCTTCCTTCGTAGAGCTTCAGTCTTTGTCCATTTACAACAAAAGGACTACAAGTCCCGTTCTTGATTTCTACGGCTCCGGATCTCAGAATCTTGAATACTTCGAAAGGGCCATTCCATCTTGAGCGCAGCTTCCCTAGGAAGAGTCGTAACCTAGAGTTGAACAAGAGAACAAGGTCGCCTATATTGAAATCTTTCTTTACTATTCTTTTGTCGTGCCAGGCTTTTGTTCTCTCTTTGTATATCTTGGCATTCTCATAGGCGGATTGCCTAAGTTCTTCTAGTTTGTGAATGTCAAGGATACGCTTTTCACCAGCGGTCAGGTAGTCTAAATTCAAATTTTTAATGGCCCAATAGGCCTTATGCTCTAATTCTAAAGGTAAGTGATAGGATTTTCCATAAACTAGTTGGTAAGGAGTTGTTCCTATAGGGGTTTTGAAAGCGGTTTTATAGGCCCATAATGCTTCTTGAAGCTTCTGAGACCAGTCTCTCCTAGATATTGAAACAGTTTTTTCTAGGATTTGTTTTATCTCCCTATTGGATACTTCTACTTGGCCACTAGTCTGTGGATGGTATGGTGTTGCTACTCTATGCCTAACTCCATATTTTCTTAAAAGTTTATAAAATATTCTCGATATGAAGTGTGAACCTCCATCGCTTATGACTAAACGTGGTGTTCCAAATCTAGGGAATATATAGTTTTTAAATAGCTTAATCACTACCCTAGTGTCATTTGTGGGTGCAATTATGGCTTCAATCCACTTAGATACGTAGTCCATATCTACTAATATATACCTGTTTCCTAAGGACGGTCGTAAAGGTCCCATGAAATCTATACCCCATATGTCGAAGAGTTTTACTTCCTGAATATTTCTATGAGGCATCTCGTCACGCCTTGAAATGTTTCCAGTGCGTTGACATCTATCACATTTGACAATGCAAGCATGGACATCACGCTACATGGTAGGCCAGAATAGTCCAGCTTGAAGAATCTTGGCGTATGTCTTAGAGGTGCTCGCATGTCCACCATAGGGTGCATAATGACAATGCTCAATTTTACTTCTTACCTCCTCTTCTGGAACGCAACGGTGAAAATGCCATCTTTATCCCTTTTGAAAAGGCGCGGTTCGTCCCAATAAAAGTTTCTTACATCGTTGAAGAACTTCTTCTTGCGGTGGTAGTCAAGATCAGGGGGTACGATATCAACAACTAGGTAATTAACAAAGTCTGCATACCATGGTACGTTACTTACTGCTAAGGATTTTTGGAAGTGCTCGTGAGGGCATATGTTATCATTTTCAATGGTTCTAGTCTAGCTATCAGTCTATCATAGGCAAAATCATCATTTATGGGTACTAAGTCTGGTTTTAGGTGTTCTATCCTAGAAAGGTGATCAACTACTACATTTTCAGTGCCTTTTTTATCTCTTATATCTAAATCAAACTCTTGTAGTAACAGAGTCCATCGGAGTAACCTGGGTTTGGCATCTTTTTTACTTAATAGGTAACGAATGGCAGCATGATCAGTGTAAACTATAATTTTGGCTCCTACTACATAAGATCTAAATTTGTCTATAGCGAAAACTACAACGAGTAATTCCTTTTCGGTTGTTGCGTAGTTGAGTTGGGCAGCGTCTAGGGTTCTACTAGCATAATAAATAGCATGTAATTTTTTATCTTTCCTTTGTCCTAGAACGACTCCAACGACATAATCACTAGCGTCGCACATTATCTCAAAAGGTTATGACCAATCAGGGGGTTTCATAATAGGTGCTGATATTAATGCTTGCTTTAAAAGATTAAATGTGTCATTACATTTTCCATCGAAAATGAATTCAGCATCTTTCATTAAAAGGCCAGTTAAGGGTTTAGTTATTTTGGAGAAGTCCTTGATAAAACGTCGGTAGAATCCAACGTGTCCTAGAAAACTTCGGACTTCTCTGATAGTTTTGGGTGGTTTTAGGTTTTCTATAACTTCTATTTTAGCTCTATCTACCTCTATACCTTTTTCAGAAACTATATGTCCTAAAACAATTCCTTCGGTCACCATGAAATGACACTTTTCCCAATTTAGTACAAGGTTCACCTCCACACATCTCTCTACGATTTTCTCAAGGTTAGCAAGATAATTTTGGAAATCAAATCCGCAAACCGAGAAATCGTCCATAAACACTTCCATGATACCATCTATGTAATCTGCAAAGATTGACATCATGCAGCGTTGGAAAGTAGTTGGGGCGTTATAGAGGCCAAATGGCATTCGTCTGTAGGCAAAAGTTCCATAAGGGCATGTAAAGGTAGTTTTTTCTTGATCTTCGGGATGGATAGGTATTTGGAAGAATCCAGAGTATCCATCTAAATAGCAGAAGTAAGAGTGTCTGGCTAGATGCTCCAACATCTGGTCTATAAATGGTAAAGGGAAATGATCATTCCTGGTTGCTTTATTTAATTTTATAGTCTATACACATTTGTCATCCTCCTTCTAACCGTTTTGCTACATGTTCGCCTTTATCGTTTTGTACGACTGTGATGCCTCCTTTTTTAGGTACTACATGCACAGGGCTCACTCACTTACTATCCGAGATCTAGTAGATTATACTTGCCTCAAGTAACTTAAGAACTTATTTTTTAACAACATCACTCATTATAGGGTTTATTCTTCTCTGATGTTCTCTAGAGGGTTTTGAATCTTCTTCGAGCGAAATCTGATGCATGCATACGAATGGGCTTATACCTTTCAGGTCAGAGATATTATATCCTAAGGCTGAGGGATATCTTTGTAAAACGTCTAAAAGTTGGTTAGTTTCCTCTTGGCTCAAGGTAGTACTGACTATAACTGGACAGTTCATCTCTTCATCGAGGAACTCATATCTCAGATTCTTAGGCAGTTCCTTAAGTTATAAGGTTGGTTTCTTAAGGCATGGCATAGGATCTGGGGTAAGGGATAAACATTCGTAAAGGTTATCATCGATGTAGGGTTTCCTAAAGTCATCATCTTCCAGTATGAGAGTTGATGGCAACTTAATTGTTTTTATGATTTCTTCTTGTTTTAATTCCCTAACGCACCCATCAATGATATTTAAGGCATAACATGCGTCTCCCATCACAGGTGCCATAAGAAATTTCGAAAGTATAAATTCTATTTTCTCGTCACCTACCTCAAAGGTCAACTTTCCTCTCTTGACATCTATTATGGCTCTTGCAGTTGATAAGAATGGTCTACCTAGAAGGATTGGTATATCATTGTCCTCTTTGATGTCCATGACAACAAAATCAGTAGGGATAAATAACTGACCTATCCTAACAGGGACATCTTCTAAAATGCCTATCAGATACTTAACAGATCTATCGGCTAATTGAAGTGACATCTTAGTAGGCTGTAATTCTCCTAAGTTTAACCTCTCACAAACTAGGCATTAAGCTCACACTAGCTCCAAAGTCTAGAAAAGCCTTTTCGATGACATGACTTCCCAAAAGACAAGGAATGGAGAAATTTACAGGATCTTTATCTTTTTTGGCTAATTTATTCTCGGAAATAGAATTGCATTCCAAGGGCTTCGGATCGTCTAGTCTACGTTTATTGGTAAGGATGTCTTTGAGAAATTTTGCATAAGAAGGTATTTGGGTGATGGCTTCTGTGAAAGGGATTTCTACGTGAAGTTTTTCTATTACCTTAATAAATTTCTGATACTGGTTATTGATCTGGGTTTGTTTGAGTCTTTGCGGATATGGTATAGGTGGTTTATATGGCGGGGGTGGTACGTAAGTTTTGTCTTTAGGTTCTTCTCCTTTTTCTTGACTTTCCTGGTTTCCAGATTCCTCTGGTTCCTTTACTTTGTCCGTGGGTTCAGTATATTCCTTAGAAGTTTTGGGTTCGCTCAATCTTGGGTTTGGTGGCTCATCATAAGCGTTCCCACTTTGTAGGGTAATGGCATTGGCTTGCCCTCTCGGATTCTGTTGAGGTTGTCCAAGGAACTGTCCTCCAGGTGTGGTATGGGGGGCTTGGTTTAAAGCTACCTGGGAGATCTGGGTTTCAAGCATCTTAGTATGAGTAACTATTTGTTCAACCTTGGTTCTTAACTGGGTAATCAGTTCATTAACGTGAATGTTTTGGTTCATGAACTCTTTGTTTTGTTGGGTTTGAGCAGTGGTAAAATTTTCCATAATTTTCTCAAGGCTCGGCTTTGGTGGTATAGGTTGCATAGGTTGATTTGATCTTGGGGCTTGGTAACATGTTTGTCTCGGAGGTGCATTAATTTGGATTGGGTTATTGTTCTTATAGGAGAAGTTCGGGTGATTCCTCCATCCAGGGTTATATGTATTCGAATATGGGTTCCCTTAGGTGTAGTTCACTTGCTCAGAGTGGGTTTCGTTTAATAGATTGCATTCTGCAGATTGGTGTCCTTTGATTCCACATATCTCACAATCCAACGAAACTGTGGCTGCAGTATTCAGGTTTATGCACATATGCTCGACCTTAAGGGCTAATGCGTCCATTTTAGCTTGCATCATGTCTATAGAGCTTAGTTCATGCACTCCTCATTGGGCTTCATTCTTCTCAACCGTTGCTCGTTCGACTCCCCATGATTGATGGTTTTGAGCCATATCTTTGATGAGGGCACTAGCTTCAGGATAAGGTTTGTTCATCAGAGCACCGCCTGCGGCAGCGTCGATGGTCATCTTAGTGTTGTAATGAAGTCCATTATAGAAGGTCTGAATGATTAACCAATTTTCTAAACCATGATGTGGGCATGCTCTTAACAGCTCTTTATATCTCTCCCAAGCTTCGAACAACGATTCTTCTTGGTTCTGGGTAAATCTAGTTATATGGTTTCGAAGAACGGCGGTCTTACTTGGGGGAAAGTATATAGCAAGGAAAACTCTTCTAAGGTTATCCCAAATTGTAATGGAATTGGGTGGAAGGGAATCTAACCATGATAGGGCTTTATCTCTGAGAGAGAAAGGGAATAATCTTAAATGGATTGCCTCAGGAGAAGCTCCATTGGTTTTAAAAGCATTTGCTAATTGGAGAAAGATTTTTAAATGTTGGTTTGGGTTCTCAGTAGCGAGACCTGCGAATTATCTCTGTTGCACTAGTTGCAACAGGAAGGGTTTAAGTTCGAAATTATTAGCTGGTATGGTTGGGTTTACTATACTAGAACTAGGCTCTTCATTGGATGGTTTGGCGAAATCCTTAAGAGGTCTTTGGTTTTGATCTTCGGCCATAACTCTCCTAATTCTATGGAAGAATAAACGTGCGCGAGCGTAACGTTCAGGTCCCGAGGGTATACAAAACTTTCGGTGCTGCAAGTTCTTCGCATTGACCGGCGGGTAATATCCTAAGTCTAAACGATATAACAACATGGTACGAAATTTGACGAAATTAGTCCCCGTCAACGGCACCAAAAACTTGATGCATGCTTTTCGCAAATATACGAACGCGTTAGAGTAATATAAAAGATTGTCGAATCCACAGAGACCAAGTGTCAATCTATCATTAT
Source organism: Lathyrus oleraceus (assembly GCF_024323335.1). Classification (NCBI taxonomy): domain Eukaryota; kingdom Viridiplantae; phylum Streptophyta; class Magnoliopsida; order Fabales; family Fabaceae; genus Lathyrus; species Lathyrus oleraceus. The sequence continues at coordinate 500,943,891 of NC_066584.1, forward strand.
CTATTGTTATGGTGTTTATCTAAGGTAATCAAAATAGGGGTTTTAGAGTGTGCAATGAAAAGTAAAGTGTTGAATAAAGTTCAATTAATAAAGACAGGCTCGAATGTAATTCACATAATCAATAGATAATCCAAGTACTTGCTAATAGAATTACTTATGGGCAGTGTTTGCTACTTTGAAAAGAACCAATTTAACAGGAACTGTCATTTTTGCGTATTCAGAACCGAGTTGTACTCCCTAATCAAACCCTCTTATTGTCACTTATAAAAAGGCGCGCATTGCGTTAGAGTAGTAAACCTATTTTTAAGAAATATAGTATCTTGACTAAGTTGAAAAGTACTTTAACCTGGATTTCTTAACCAAAAGAGGTTCTCACGAACCAGACTCTAAACTTATAAACGCGTCCTAAAATAGTTTTAAAATCACTTTTATTTTTAAGTTAAAAACTCCTAATGAACTAAACAAAGCGCTTTTGCTGTTTTTGAAACAGTTAAAAACAATTAAGTTTAAAAAGATGTTGGACGGCTTTCGATCTTACCCAACGAAAATTAAGTGTGGGAAAACTTAAGTTGAAAGTCGAAATAGCCCTTAAGTGTTTCTACGAACAATTGTACGGATTATCGGTTCAATTACGATCCATACACTCTAACCTTTATAGATTTAGTTGGACATGGTAAAGTAAAGGTGCATTTTAATTTAAATAAAAGTAGTGCAAGTGCGGAAAGTAAATAAAAGTAGTGCGAATGCGGGAAATAAATAAAAGTAATACGAGTGCAAGAAATAAATAAAAGTAGTACGAGTGCGAGAAATAAATAAAGTAAAGACAGTGCAGGAAATAAATGAAAGTAGTGCGAGTGCGAGAAATAAATAAAAGTAAAGACAGTGCGGGAAATAAATAAAGTAAAGCGAGTGCGAGAAATAAATAAAGTAAAGACAGTGCAGGAAAATAAAATAGATAAAGGCAAAACAATAAAAACCTTCTTCAATCGGAGCTTTGAATAAAATGCAAAGCGGAAATGAAAATGGCGGCAGGATTAACTTCCTTCCAAAGTGCTTCAAACTCGATTACAGACTCGATCACAGACTTGATTACACAATTGTGGTAACACCCCAATGCGAAGCGATTACGACTTTGAAATACTGAATATATGCCTAAGTGAAACTAAGTTTGCTCTAAGTTTGCATTTGCTCTAAGTTTGGATGATTAAACAAATGAATTCGAGACTCTATTTATAGGCAAGTAAAACAAGGGAAAAGACAAGGATGCCCTTCAGTTTGAAATTGGAAGGGAAAACTTTTCTTCTTGTGGCGCCCGCCACAACACCATGGCGCTCGCCACAAGAGCAAAGTGTGGCGCCCAAGTGGAGGTAGTGGGGAACGTGGCAGTTGAGGGAAGTTGAGGTAGGACACGTCATGGCTGGACCCATGGCGCCAGCCACAGTGGGAGCCACAAGTGTAAAATGCTGAACTTTAAGGTTTTTAGCTCGTTTTCACTCCTTTTCTTGATCGGGGCTCCGATTAGATTGAAAACCTGAAAAGAAAGAGAAACATAGTAATAACATAACAAAATGATAATAAAACAACTAGAATGCATACGAAATCGGAGTGAAACGTACGGTGAATTTCAGTGTCATCAGCGCCACATGATAATTCTCTAGTATATGGAGGATGGTACAACTCCAACTCCATGTATCCATTCCCGTCCAAGTAACAAGTTATAATTGGCCTTTGTCTCCATAATCATAAACATTGTTGATATGGTGATAGTTCCTACGGTTAACTCGACTTGGATTACTCGCCGCGACCATGAAAGAAGTCGGAGAGAGAAATTACATCATCGTTCTTAGTTCCTGCGTCTTCTTCATGAGATCACAGTGTGCTTCGAGTTCATCATCTTCATCGATGAGTCGCGTTTCGTCACATCAACATCATTGCGTCAACAACCTTGCGTTTTCGAGCTTCATCGCCATTACGTTTCCGTTCGAGGCTTCGACATCTGGTTGCGACGGATTCGCATTCTACCGAGTTGGACTGCCGGCTTTGAATTGCGTCGTAATCTTCAACGCGTTTCCACGCTTCAATGTTGCTTCAGCAAACCGCTTTATGGAGCATCGCATGTACGAATCGAGACTTTTATTCAAACAAATCGATAAAGCAAATGCGAATACTTACTGGATTGAAGCGACGCGGAGGTTCTTCGGCGACAACAGGTATTATCGATTACTCTTCTCTTTCACCTTCAATCCTTGCGTGCGTCCTTCTTCTTCCTCTGGATTAGAACTGTAGTGGCTTAGCTCAAGCAAAATTGAAGCTTCGATATAGCTTCAATGACTTCTTTGAGAGAGATTGAGCTCTGGTGAGGGTGAGGGAAGAGATTGCAAGAGAGAGAGAGAGAGTGCAGGTTCAAGCAAAAAACGCAGGGGCTTTAAAGTGTGAGTGATGAGTTTCTTAAATAGAGTTTAGGCTTGGAAATTCGTTAGCTTTGGATTTAGGTATGAAGTTAGTTGAGGGTGGGTAGGAGTTAGTTGGACATGACTCACTGAGTTAACTGAAAACTCAGTTGGTTAATGAATGGGAAACTCAATTAGTTAATTGGTTAACCTGATCAATGTTCAGTTAGTTGATGTGCATTTGTTGTAAATCATGAGTTAGAAATAATGTATTGAACTTTGTCAATATGAGAACTTGGGTTGAAACTTTTGTTAACTATGTGCCTTGCAACTGGTTCTGCAGGTTACAGTTAAATTGGATGGAAGCTAATGGTGGGTTGTGGTTATAGAGTGAAGTTGTCAATGCCATGCTTAAGTGACTTGCAGCGTTTATAGTGATGTTGGATTGCAGAGATTGGAACAGGTTGAACGGTAGCAGGCCTGCTTCTACTGTAAACATGAAAAAAAAAGCAAGATACAAGGTACATAATTGATTGTTAGGTTGCATCTCAAACTGTATTCATCGTCTTTTCGTGAAGATCTTCCAAGCACAATTATCTCGGAAATGTTTTCATAGTCACAAGCACTTAGGCCAGAGTGAGGACCGACATAAGAATTTCTCAGGTTAGGCCTTGTATCGGATCTATTTGTGCTGCTAGAATTTTAGCAATTTGTTTTTCTCTTTCTTTTTTTTGAATGTTGAATAGGTTGGAATGGTAATAGATTTTCTTTCATTGGAATTTCTGGCAGTTTGTTTTTTCTCTTCATGAATTTGCCTAAGAAAATGTTAGCAAAAGACCATTTAATGGGTTTCCGTTATGGGTAATACCGACACTAGAAGGAAGGGTTCATGCCATGGCTACCACTGAAGGATGTGCAGAAAGAATCAATAACCTCCACCAGCTTACACGGGATGCACTGTAGTAGGATGGCTTTCAGTGTCATGGGTCATAGCCTCCAGGAAATAAATGCTCTTTGGTAGGTTCTTGTAGCTTCTTACCTTTGTTGTCAAGTTCAGACCTTTACTCGTTCTTACTCTCTTTACTTTTTTTTGCAAACGAACCCTTCATCAAGATCTGTCATCATCTTTGGAAGGTGTCGGTTGATCGTCATCACTATTTCTGAAGGGATATGAGTCATAATAGGCAACCTCTCCATCCTGCACAGGTACATTTTCATCACCCTCTTTTATTAGCTATGGCTACAACAATCACCTTCAAAGGTCCTTTATCCATAAGTGCAATAAACATTTTTGCCTTTGGATTGTATTCATGACAGCTGGAAGCAGGAGCATGGTAAAGTCGATTTGAAACCTTTGACTGAGCCAAATTGAAATAGTATTGGTGTCTGAACACCAACAATGTCATCGACTTGTAGTTAGTTTGGGATGTGGATTGCAATGTGTATGTGGTATGAATGTATTTAGAAAATGAACTGAAATGTGTGAAATGTATTATTTGTAACTTTGAATGGAAGTTGTATTTGATTTGGTTTATATGTTAGGTGTTGGTTCAAGCTAGGAATGAAAAGTTATTTCTGTTGTTGTGAATATATGCTTATAATGGGCATTGTAAATGAATGAAATTAGAATACCACGTTATCTTGTGTGTTAAATGATGCATCACATGGTTATGTTGTGGACGGCTAAAAGACATTGTTCGGTATACATGATCAAAACCTGTATTGCGTCGACCAACTGCATCTAAATGTGCAGCAAAATGGCAATTCATGAAGCACATAATCTGATCGTACACTCTTACCCTCAAACCGACAACGCCCTTATTTCCAATAGCATGTCCAAAGCCATATGGAACTGTTGCTGCATCAACATCCCTAACATGAAATCTAAAGTTCATTTTAACCCGCACAACAATGACCAAGCCTGTAAATTGCCTGGATCCAATACGTTCAAATGTTAGACCTTCATCCAATGTTTTATCATGTCCAACCACCACTGCACAGTAGAACTACCCTCCGAAATTCAACTTTGAATCATGATCTTCGAATACGCTAATGGACCTGGCCCAATTAATGAGATTTATGTTTCAAGAACCAATGAAACATGAGCCAAGCTACACATTGTGAAGCGTGAATCAAACGAATGCATCACGACTAAAACTTGGATAAAGCTTGGATAAGACTTGAATAATAATTCCTTGGATCAGATGAATCATCAAATACATAACCATGTAAATCCAATGATTACCGATAACAAATGGATGATTGACGATGCATACCATAATGAAATAAGATCCAAAGACAAACGTTATTATCCATAATGTCAAGTATCCATGATTATGTTTTCATGATCAAACCCAAACCCATAAGGCAAGCCGCATGATCCATGAGTACCAAAGGCCAAGAGCTAGGGTTTAGTAGCCAAAATTCAAATCCAAGTAATCAGCTAAACTCTTGATTAGGGTTCCGACGAAAGCATAAGGTTTCACAGGAGTATAGTCAAGAATTAAGGTTAGGATGTACATGTGGAAGTCATGATGTAGGTCTTGAGCAATACCATTTTCTTCAAGCCAAAACCCTGATCTTCATTAACCACAACCTTGAGGCTATGATGTTTGTTATCGTGTGTTAATCATGAATGAATGAATGATGAATAGGCATGAGAAATGAATGAGGTTAGATGGGTCTCAGGTTATGGGTTAGATGGAAAATCCAAAAATGGGGGGCAAATTTTGGGGTACTACACCTACCATACATACATACACTAAACATAATATCTGGTAGAGATGCGGTAAGATAGAGGAGGGAACCAATCATACCTCTATACCTTTTTATGTCTACGACCTTACCATTTTCATCCCGATCCATATTAACCGCAGTAGGCATTAGAGTGTCGATTATTTTGGAGTTTGCCATATCGAAGCGCTTGAGTAACTCATTGCAATACTTCGTTTGACACACAAAAGTTCCTTCTTCAAGTTTCTTGATTTGAATTCCAAGGAAGTAATTTAGCTCCCCCATCATTCTCATTTCTAATTCTCCCTGCATCAACTTAGAGAATTCCTTGACCAAATTTATGTTAGTAGATCCAAAAATAATGTCATCTACATAGACTTGAACTAAAATATAGTGTTTTCCTTGACGCTTAATAAAAAGGGGTGTATCAACCTTCCTTCATGAGAATCCTTGTTCTAGTAGAAATTTGCTAAGACGCTCATACCATGCCCTAAGGGCTTGTTTGAGACCGTACAAAACACGTTTAAGCTTATAAACATAGTTAGGATGCTCATAGTTTTCAAAACCGGGAGGTTGAGATACATAGACCTCTTCATTAATGTGATCGTTTAGGAAAGCGCTCTTAACATCCATTTGAAATAATTTGAAATTTTGAGAACAAGCATAGGCAAGCAAAAGGCGTATAGCCTCAAGTCGGGCAACCAGAGCATAAGTTTCCCTACAGTCGATGCCTTCCTCTCGGTTATAGCCTTGAGCAACAAGGCGAGCCTTGTTGCGAGTTATAACTCCATTTTCGTCTAAATCGTTCCTAAACACCCATTTAGTATCACTCAATGGTATCACAGAGGGGGAACAAGATCCCACACCTCATTACTTTTAATTTGATTAAGTTTTTATTGCATCGCTAAAAACCAATATTCATCGAGTAATGCGTCTTTGGAGTTTTTATGCTCAATTTGAGAGACGAAAGCGAAATGATAACAAAAGTTACTTATCTTTGACCGTGTGGTAACTCCCTTTGAGATATCTCCTAGAATATTATCTATGGGATAATCCTTAAAAGATTTCCATTCCAAAAGAAGATCATTGTTATTAATCGAATGATCCTCCCCTTTCTTTTCAGATATATGATCCGATTCCTCCTCAACTTTTTTCGGATGGGGTACAACACTCTTTTCTTCTTGGTCTTTTATTATGTCTTATGAAGGAACACCTTCACCATCAACAATAATACTTTCTCCGACAATTTTCAGATAAGATTCATTAAAGGAAACATGTACGAATTCTTCAACAATAAGTAACCTTTTGTTGTATATTCTATATGCTTTACTAGATTGAGAGTATCCGAGAAAGATACCTTCATCGACTTTTGAGTCAAATTTACCAAGGCTTTCTTTATCATTATTTAATATAAAGCATTTACATCCGAAGACATGAAGATGTGAAACATCAGGCTTCTTTCCCTTTAGCAATTCATAAGGAGTTTTGTTTAGAATAGGACAAATGAGTATCCTATTCAATACATAACAAGCCGTATTTATTGCATCGATGCAAAAATATTTAGGAAGACCGTTTTCATTGATCATAGTCCTTCTAAGCTCTTATAAAATTTGGTTTTTACGTTCCACTACTCCATTTTGTTGCAGAGTTCGTGGAGCAGAGAAATTATGATCAATGTCGTTTGCTTCACAAAATTCCTCAAAGAGGTGGTTTTCAAATTCACCTCCGTGATCACTTCAGATAGTAACTATGCTAGTGTTCAATTTGTTTTGAGACATCTTGGAAAAAATTTCAAAAGTTGAAAAAGTGTCACTTTTACTTGCTAAGAAGATGATCCAACAAAATCTAAAGTAATCATTTACTATAACAAAGCCATAGTAGTTTCCACCCAGACTTTTAATTCTAGATGGCCCAGAAAAGTCCATATGGAGAAGTTTAAGGGGTCTTGTTGTGGAAACAATATTTTTAGATTTAAAAGAGACCCTTGTTTGCTTTCCCATTTGGCACGCATCATATAAGTGATCTTTTGAAATTTTGATTATGGGAAGACCAACTACTAGATCTTTTGCAATAACTTTATTTAGCAAGTCAAAGTTGACATGCGCTAATCGTCTATGCCAAAGCCACAAGTGTTCCCTCATGGAGATGAGACATTTAGCGTTAGTCAAAGATACTTCATTCAAGTCAAGTCAAGCATGCATACATTATTTACCCTTCAGCCCTTAAGCACATCATTCTTTTTTTCATTGCGTTCAATCATGCAACAATCTTTTGAAAATGATACTTTATATCCTTTGTCACATAATTGACTAATACTAATGAGATTGTGCTTAAGGCCTTTAACTAAAAGAGTGTTTGAGATAGTAGTAGAGGAAGGATTACCTACACTACCTTTTCCGAGTATAGCTCCCTTGTTATTATCACTGTAGGTTACAAACCCTTTCTTCTTAGCCACAAAGTCAAAGAACAAGGAAATGTCACCCGTCATGTGTCTTGAGCATCCACTATCGAGAAACCATATTCTCTATGTATACTCAATACATTCCACCTACAAATTTAAACAAGGGAATGAGGTACCCAATTTTCATTGGATCCTAGTGTGTGAGTGAAACTTTGGTTGCATTTGGGCAACCATTGAAAAATGCCTTTAGGAACAAAAAATCTCCTGAATCAGCATTTAGCAATAGTATATCCCCTTTTGCAACAATATAGATAATTTAAGTTTGGATGAGAGTTGCTTTTGCTAACTTGATCCTTTACCACATAAGTCTACTTTTGATAAGGATTATCCATGTTACTTCTAAAATGTGATTGATCAATAGCAAAGGTAACTTTAGGTTGTAAAACCCTGTCTAATTTACCTTGAAGAGTTCTAACCTCTCTTTGCCAAATGTGACAAGTTTCACATCCAGACCATCTAAACCAAAATCCCTTATCATCTTCAGTTTTCTTGGTGGTGGTACTTTCCCAAAAGTACAAGGATGCAACTAGCATACTTTGGCAATAAGAAGGTCCTACCTCCGCCAATTGAATCAAATCATAGATGCCAAAATCTTTATAGACTTGGGACTTTTTCCATTCGACTTTCTCCAACCAAAAGATATAATTTCCAGGATGTTTAAAATCGGGGCAATATCGAAACACTCTAAGTGTGTTACTCATATATAGTAAGTTAATAGGGTTCTCTATCTCGATAGCCATTATCACTACTGTGTCAGTGGGAGTAGTTTCAACTTGGGTCGTAACCTCAGTCCAAGTGCCAAAAGCCTTATCGGTTGATTTGGCCAAGCGCTTCTTAGCGCTAAAAATAGGTTGAGTTCGATAACATGCAGGAAAAATTTCCTTAATATTTTCAGAATTGACATTTGGGTCAGGTAAATGACCCATAAAAGCACAAGTCTTACTATAAATCCTAACCGGGATAAGTACATGGGATCGATAGATCTTTCTTTTCTCTTTTTTGAGCGGAGGTTCAGGAACGTATTCCTGATTGGAGGAAACTTTAGGTCCTAAAATCTTCTGGCAAGGTGGCATTGGAAGCTTGAAACTTGAAGAAGGCTTAATGTTCTTGCTTTTTGATGTGGACATGATGAGATTGGGTTGGAAATTTGGAAGAAGATTGAAAACTACAAGTTTCTGAGGGAGTTCCTAGAGAAATATCAGTAGAGAAAATATAGAAGATTAAGTTCTGAGAAGTAAAAAAGAAGAAAAATGAAGAAGAAGAAAGGAATTTATAGTGGAGAGAAAAACCCTTCATTTACAGGTGTCCATCATCGTGGGACACGTAGCAGGCAAACGTGGAGTAGGGAAAAAAGTCTCTCTTTCCAAATCCCCATGATTTCATAGGAAACCAGAGCCATGGTCACATTCTATAATCATGTTTCAGAAGTGCACATCTTGATGAGACGTTTTGGTGGAAAGAAATGATTATGATGACGTCAGTATAATAGTAGACCCTAATACCGACACGTTGAAATAAGTCAGACAAAAATGTACCTTTCTATTAACAAATAAAAAAGCAACATTTTAGGGGGGCAATTTGTTAGCTGAGATTTCGACGTGATGACATGGATGTTGGTTTGGCTTGTCGAAAAGGAATTCAAATGACACAAGATAATCATTTTAATGGAAGAGGGAAAGCAAGGATGTAAAGCGAAGAAAGAGTGTTGAGAAGATGTAGGTCGACATATATTCTTTTAAAGTGTTCTACAGTGTTTTATAATAAGTTTGTCGACACCTAAATGTTGGTTTGAGAAAGCCAATTAAAGCTCTTACATACACTGTATGGTTCACGGGACTTAGTGGAAATTGTTAGACGATAGTACCGATCTAGAAGGGGGGGGGGGGGGTTGAATATATCAGTATTCGAAATTTAGCGCCTTTTAAAAATGTTTTCAATGGTTGCGAAAGCTCCCTAGATTACAATTGTCTAAACGATCTGCTAATGGAAAGATCGGATATGCGTGAAACCGAATGGAATAACTATGATAGAGATAATCAACCATTATCTAAATCAATCGATTAACTACCACAATCTAGATATCGTTAACTCTAATAATGCATTAACACAATAAGAGAGCGAGTAAAATATTAATAAATTTATGTGAGATTAATTTTATCGAACATTTAGTGAGCACTCCACACCAAGTCTCACTTTCACTCAAATTGAATATGAAGAATTTTACTCAGTTGCAATCAAAGTGATTGCGCCAACTTATCGAATAGCTACTATGCATAACAATCAAGCGAGATTGATTTTACTATTAATTTCATACAAAACGTAACTAATGCAGAATTTAAAGAGTTAAGAGAAAGAGAGAACAACACCGAATTTGTTTAAGCAGTTCTCCTACCGTCCTCACTTAGGGTACGTCTGCCCTCAATTCTAAATCTAAAATTGAGATATATTTATTATAGGGTTGCAAAGTTGATACAAGAGAATAAATGATCACCACCAATCAACCCCTAGTGTTGTTACAGATCCTATTCGCTTCTCTCCCCTTGATTCGAGTTGAACTAAGTCCTTCAAGCGCTTCGAACAAACCTCTGGTTACAACTACCTTATTGTAAGAACTCCACGTTCTCTAAAACTTTAGCTCGGTTGATTTTGATCGCAAGTCGCTTGAACCCTAAGCTTTCTTCACAATCCTCCGGTTACCGTTGCTTGTTTGACCGAACCCACCATTCTTCAAACTTTTCACTCGACTGAATCTGTGAAGCAAATGTTAGGGCAGAAATCCCCAATTCTTGGAGGACAAAACCCAAATGGTTTTATTTAAGAAAAACCCACATAAAGCCTCAACCAAAACTAAGATGACACAATCTTATTTGGACGTTATCACCACAACAATGCACAATGATAAAAAAAAATTGTTATGTGTATTTGTTGAGAAATGCAATGGAGAATAGAGATGAAGAGCACTTTGGTGTATATCTTTCACTTTTCTTGTTACTTGTTGAAGAATAGACTATAAAATATTTATATGATGCATGGACAAAGTAACAGACATAACAAAATAATTTTGCAAAAATGCATAGCAGAAAATTGAGTGCCAACAACGACCAGTCGACCCGTTCACACATGTCACTCGACTTGTTCAGACCCGAGGCAAAAACTACTTAAATGAAGCAGGAGATGAGTCGACTCAAACAGGGGATGGGTTGACTCAAACATGGTCTTTCCAGAGTTGAGTCGACTCATGGCTCAACCTGTTCAGACCCGTGGTAACATGGTTCAAATGAAACAGCCAATGAGTCGACTCAAACAGGGGATGAGTCAACTCAAACAGGTTTTTCCAGAGTTGAGTCGACTCATGACTCGACCTGTTCAAACCCGAGAGTTACGCTCCAAGTCATGAGTCGACTCACAGTTCTACTGCTCCAAGTCATGAGTTGACTCATGACTCGATTTGTTCAAACCCGAGAGTTACGCTCCAAGTCATGAGTCAACTCAAAACTCTTAAATCGTCAAAAATGAGTTTTTGATATTTTGGTCAATTCAAACCATTTTCTTATGAAACTAAGGTACCAATGATGATCAAGTGCATTATTCACATCTATGAAATGCTCATATATGCATGGACTCATTTCACTTATACTTTAAGCATGTTTGAGGATGAATGAATTTTATGATATGATGACACCGTCCAAAGCACACATTATGAGCAACTAAAAAGGTTTGACATCATTAAAATAAGGACAAGGGATCTTTGCCCTCACAGAAATTCATGCAAGGTGAAATGATTTGCTTGACTAGAAACAGTTGAGAAATAAGATAGATAACCGTTGTTTAGACTTATCCAAGACATGTCATACCACAAAATTTGCCTGTTAATTTTTATGATAAATTGATTCATGCATGGCATTCATTTCACATTTGCATTCATTAGCATACATTCTCATATAAATTATAAATTTTAATTTATTTATTATGTGATACAGATATAAAAAAATAATAATAATTTTGGTTATCTGTATGATATAAATAAATTTTATATATATAAATAAAATAGTTTTAATTTAATGATAAAAAAAACACAAAGTCAGTTCACCGTATCACAAAACTGGCGACTCTCCTGGGGAATCTTAAAAAGAGAGGTTACCTTAAAGATAAGATCACTTATGTTTTCGAATTGTTTCTTTGTCTGATTTACTTTTAAGGGATTATTTGGGTATTCTATGCTTGAGTGAAAGATCCTACACCCGGATCTAGTGTACCTTAGGTAAGTAGCAAGAGATCATCGCGACTGTCCGGCGTATACTGGAATGGTTAAAATGATGGCTACGGTTAATGTGACACTTTGGATGTCCTGATGTTCCTCATGTTTACTTGAGGAAAAATTTGGCGTCTGCGTGGTGTCATCAAAGCATTAACCAGACCTTTAGAACCCTAATTGACTCATCCTAGCCATTAGAAAGTAGTGAGATAACTGACATCGGTTCCGACTGGGGTTGGTTGATACTCGATACTACACTCTTTGAGATTGGACTTTAGGGAAATTTTGGTCAACCGCTTGGTGTTGCACTGAAGTGGACTTAAGGAAAGGTCAATGATTTGAGATCCTTCTAGAACTCGGTTACTATTCTAGGACAGGTTGAACCAACCAAACTTCAGTGGGGAGGGTACTTACCTATGGAACCCATGCAAGCCTTAAAACCTAGGAATGATTATGGTGTGACTTGTTTGTGCTTGTTACTTACTTGACATCATAACATCATAACATCATGACATCATGGCATTGTATTAACCATTTCGAGGACTTATGGATTTAACTTTGCTCTGTTTTGTAGGGTTATGGCTTCCAGGAAGACCATCCGGATCAATTTTGTAGCGACCTCTCCTCAACTCAAGGATTTAGTGTCGGAACTTCCCGATCATGCTCAGTTCATCAAGAAACATGGTTATCTCCTCAATTTAGTTACCACCGGGTTCAAGGAAGATATGATGAGAGTTCTATTCCAGTTCTTCGATCCTAAACATCATTGCTTCACCTTCCCAGATTATCAGTTGGTACCCATATTAAAAGAAGTTTCCAGGTTGCTTGGGATACCTATCCTTGATCAAACACATTTCAGTGGTTTAGAAAAGATTCTGAGGTCTGAAGAGGTTGTCGCGGCTTTACACATGACAAAGTCCGACATTGAAACTAATTGGGTAACAAGAAGTGAAGTTAAAGGTTTACTTGCCAAATTTCTGATAAATAAGGCCCGAGAATTCCTAAAAGCTATGAGTGTCCACGCTTTCGAAGATGTTCTAGCATTACTAATCTATGGTTTGGTGCTATTTCCTAATCCGGATCAATTCATAGACATGAATGCTGTTAAGATATTTCTCACTCATAACCCTGTGCCCACCTTGCTTGGAGACATTTTGCATTCCCTTCACACTCGTACTATGAAAAGGCAAGGGACTCTCATGTGATGCGTTTGCAACCGCGGGAATAATCTCACTCTCCAATAAACAATGAAGAAATCAATTCAATTCATACAATGTCTAACAATTATAAATGGTAATGTGGAAGCACGAAGATCACTAAGGACTTTTCGGTTGAAGCTTGGTTAGGTTAACAAACAAGGGTCATTTCTAAGGCCATTGAAAACGAAATTGCTGATGCAAAAGAGACATTCACTGTACATTATTCACACATTTCAACTTCGTTCCATTTATTTCTCATTTGAAACCTTCACAACTCTTATTTCACCACTCAATTTTTGTTTTTCACTATTTTTCTTCCAAGCAAGCATTCATTTTCATTTTCTCTATTTTTTCTTTTCTTTCACATCATATTTATAAAACAGATGTTTCTCTTTTCTATATTTTATATATATATTATATATATATATATATATATATATATATATATATATATATATATATATATATATTATGCTTGCTCGGTTTTTCAAGAGTTGTGGCTTTTTACGGCAAAAGAATGCTAAGTGAATGCTCTTGACTTTTTACGGCAAAAGAACAATTATCAAAATTTTCCGGGTTGTAAAAAAAAGATTTTTGAAATCTCGCTTTATTTCAAGCTGAGATTCAACTGTTTAAGCTCAAAGGGGTTAACGAATACTCTCTTTGCTCACAGGTAAGTTGTATTTGGAACTGGTTGTGCTCGATAGAAAACAAGTGCCTTGATCATTTCTAATTGCTTCCACATATTCACAATAATAAAAGACAAAGCATGAATCAAATGAATCAACAAAGCTTATTAGAATCCAGCATTTAAGTGTACAATGGAGGTTTCCTTACAATTTGTGGTTTTAAGTCCTAGATGAAACATTCATTCAATTGTGTTGCAAAAAGACAATATTCAATTACAAAAAAGAGTAAAGTTCTTAATGCATTCTAAAATTCTAGCCGGAGGTAACCATGTACCTTAGCATTATTCACTTGTTTATTTTTATCATTGCCATCCAAGCTCGGATGCACCTTCATTGGATACTTCTTTGAGGAACAACCAATCTAGAAGGTTTGACACTCAACCAACCAAAAATTTATTAAAACAAACGAAATTTAAAACATAAATAATACATTACTTCAAAATTTAAAATTGTTCATGGGGGACAAAACACCCCAAAAGTACATAACCAACATCAAAATACACAAGTCTGAAAATACAATAGAAATAAAACATAATATGAAAAATAAAATAACTTAGCCCTCCACGGACTCATAACCCTCATCAGTACCGGCTTCAGAACCGGTAGCCTCATCATCATCATCATCATCATCAGCAGCAGCAGCACCACCAGAAGACGCACCATGACCCGCCCCCTCTCCAAACACAGGCCTGTCCACAGGCCAGCTCGCGTGCTGCAGAAACTGCTCACGTGTCATCATAGAATGCTCTCCGGAGGGGTCGTGCATCTGCAGCTGTAACAGCTGCATAGAATCGTGCATATCGAGCATGGCATGCTGAGTTGCCGCCATCCAGTCCCAGTTGTAGTTGCAGACAGGTTGCTAGAAAGGATCGGATCCTAGAGTAGAAGTACTAGGACCATCAGAAGCCCCGGTAACCTCAGCAGCTGAACTACTTCTTACATTCTTCGGTTTGCAATACTTGGCCACGTACCGGTCATCAATGGGCGGCGGGATCCTTACTTGACCCCTAGAGGGTAGCCTCACCCTCGCTTGCAGGCACAAAGCCATGATTAGGCAAGGGAAAGCCAGGGGACAATTCACTCGTGCCCCCGACTTTAGCCCGCTTTCAATCACGGACTTCAGCTCAAAAGCAATAATCCTCGCCACATCAATCTGGACGTTCGTGAGGATGCTGTGTACCAAGTGTGCCACTGGGATCGGCACGGTTGAAGTATGAGACTTGGGTGCGATGTTTGTAAGAACCAACAAAAGAATCAGTTGAGCCAAGGGAGTCATGTCCTCCCTATGGTATCTCATGGGAACCCCAGATGGGTTCAGCTCAACTGATTTCCCTCTCAGAAGCAGGGTAGCAGAAATCGCATCAGTATCTCGGTGAAGCCTTAAATCTTGGTGGTAGGTGTCTCTCTCCTCGGCTCCCAGATGGAGCGGTTCACCCAGGACACGGTTAATTGCATCCCGATCGAACGCAACAGGACGGCCGGACACTCTAGACGTCCATGTGAATGGCTCGTCGTCGTTCGACAGTGCGTTCGCATAGAACTCACACACTGTTGCGATATCGTAATGCTCCAGGGGGGATATTAACCGATCCCACTTTTTGCTGTTAATCAACCCGGCGAATGTTCGGTTCGTGCCTTCAGGGTTGATTAAAAATCTCTTTTCCGGCAAAATCTTTCGCTTTTCCAAAGCAATATATCTTGCGGCTTGCTTTGGCCCGACAAATTTGTCGGTGTCGAATTGTATTGGTACGGGACGGGAAGTGTTCCCGCCCTTTCTCTTTTTCAAAGCTCCGGACTTGGATTCCATCTGCACAGACATAGAGAGGAAACAACACAACACAAAACAGATTAGAAAGCAACACAGAATTCCAACTACTGTCATGCTCGCTGCTGCTTCGCCTAGCGAGTTGCTAGCGAATCTTACGGGTTTTTGGGTTCTGCAATGTTTACAGTGAAATTTTGGCAAAACCCAAGGTCTCATGGTATCTATTTCAGAAACAAAATGGTTTATCATGCAAAGAATCGTTCTAGGATACATGTAATTCTAAACCCACATGCAAAACCTAAAGATTCCCACACCACGAACTTCACCCTAAATGTCTCATGTTCAGATATTTCAAGCAATTGAAAAGAGAAAGTAATGAAGAAGGGGCAAACCTGATTTGAGATCTGTTGAATTTGAAATGCACAGGAGGTTAGGGATGCAATGTTAGGGTTTAGAGTTTGAGTGAGATGAAAAGTGAGAGAGTGCTTGTGAGTGTTTGTGAGAGTGCTTCAGCAGAGTTATAAAAAGAAAAAATGCACTTGGGCCCAAAAGATTGGCCTGCTGAGAACTAAATTAGTGTTGCCACGCAGCGCTCGCTGTTGCTTCGCCTAACGAGCAGTTAGCGAATCCGCTCGCTACTGCTTCGCCTAGCGAGCAGCTAGCGAGCATGACAGCATTTGCCTTTTCAAAAACAACATTCCTGGTACATTCAGCAAGGTTTTAACAATTGGAATCCCAATACGACAACACAGAAAAACTGTAAATACTTACAATGTTGAGGTGCCTCCTAACAAGCGCTTGTTTAACATCGGATAAGCTCGACGGTGCGATGCTCACAGAGGAGCATCCAAAGGAATAGCACAGCTCTCGCGATCCACATGACCGCCAAGATAAACCTTCAAACGTTGGCCATTAACGGTCCAACTGTCCTTCTTTTCCATGTCCTCAATGACAATAGCTTCGTACTCCTTAACTTCTTTGACCCGAAATGGCCCGGACCATTTTGATTTCAACTTTCCGGGGAATAACTTCAACCTGGAATTGAACAGTAGGACCAACTGTCTGAGCATAAATTCTTTCTTTCGAAGCTTTTTGTCATGATATTTTTTTACCTTTTCTTTGTACAACCAACTTGAGTGATATGCGGCATTGCACATCTCTTCCAACTCAAGCAGTTGCACCTTCCTTTTCTCACCAGCCAAATCCTTTTCAAAATTTAAAAATTTCAGAGCCCACAAGGCTTTGTGCTCCAATTCGACCGGCAAATGACAAGTTTTACCAAACACCAATTGAAAAGGAGTTAGTCCAATTGGAGCTTTAAAGGCGGTACGGTATGCCCATAACGCTTCATCCAATTTTTGTGACCACTCTTTTTTCGAATTTGACACAGTTTTTTCGATAATTCTCTTAATCTCACGATTAGAGACCTCGGCTTGCCCATTAGCCTGTGGGTGATACGGAGTTGCCACTCTGTGTGATACACCGTAATGTTTTAAAATGCTTTCCAACGGTGCATTACAAAAGTGTGACCCTCCGTCACTTATCAACACTCGGGGGGTTCCGAAACGGGAAAATATGTTTTTCTTCAAAAAATTTATTACCGTTTTCGCATCCGCCCGAGGTGAGGCAATTGCCTCAACCCACTTAGAAACGTAATCAACTGCGACAAGCATATACTCGTTACCATAAGAGGGTGGGAATGGTCCCACAAAATCGATGCCCTAACAATCAAATACTTCGACCTCTTGGATGTTTTGGAGAGGCATCTCGTCTCTCTTACCAATCCCACCGCTTCTCTGGCAACTATCACAACTTTGCGCATGGGTATGTGCGTCTTTGAAAATAGTGGGCCAATAAAATCCTGACTGAAGGATTTTAGTGGCCGTTCTCACCCCATTATAGTGTCCACCGTAAGGCGAGTTGTGACAATGCCAAAGGATGCTCTGCGCTTCATCGCCAGTAACGCATCTCCTTAAAAGGTTATCACTACCCAACTTAAACAAGTACGGGTCATCCCATACGTAATACTTGGCATCCGAAAGAAACTTCCTTTTTTGGTTCGAAGTTAGGTCGGGAGGCACAAAACCACTAGCCTTATGGTTCGCAAAGTCTGCAAACCACGGCCTAACTTGAATTTTGAAAAGTTTTTCATCAGGAAACTCTTCCCGGATTTCCTTCTCTGAAGCTGTAACCTCCACATTAACTAAGCGAGATAAATGATCCGCCACCAAATTCTCCGATCCTTTCTTGTCTTTGATTTCAACATCAAATTCTTGCAACAAGAGGATCCAACGGATGAGCCTTTGCTTCGAATCCGGTTTGGTGAGCAAATATTTAATCGCCGAGTGGTCGGTATACACTACGACTTTAGACCCTATAAGATAAGATCTAAACTTTTCAAGCGCATACACTATCGCAAGTAATTCTTTTTCAGTGGTGGCATAGTTGATTTGAGCCTCATTAAGAACTTTACTTGCGTAATGTATTGCATGAAATTTTTTCTCTTTTCTTTGGCCTAATACCGCTCCAATTGCATAGTCGCTTGCATCACACATTAGCTCAAAATTTAAATTCCAATTTGGAGCGACTATAATTGGAGCGGTAACCAATTTTTCTTTCAAAGTTTCAAAAGCTTGCAAACATTCATCGGTTAAGAGAAATACCTGGTCCTTAGCTAGCAAATTACTCAAAGGCTTAGCTACCTTTGAGAAGTCTTTGATAAAGCGCCGATAGAACCCGACGTGCCCCAAAAAGCTTCGGATTCCCTTCACATTCACCGGAGGCGGTAACTTTTCAATCACTTCAACCTTAGCACGATCAACTTCGAGCCCTCTTGAAGAGACTTTATGGCCAAGCATTATCCCCTCGGTCACCATGAAGTGGCACTTCTCCCAATTAAGCACAAGATTGGTCTTCACACATCTTTCAAGCACCGTTTTCAAGTTTGCCAAGCATAGACTAAAGGAACCACCAAATACCGAGAAGTCATCCATGAAGACTTCCATTGTTTTCTCAATAAGGTCGGCAAAATGGCTTGCACACATCTTTGGAAAGTCGTCGGTGCATTGCACAACCCAAAGGGCATTTTTCGGTATGCGAAAACTCCAAACGGACATGTGAAAGCCGTCTTTTCATGATCGGTCGGGTCAACCGCAATTTGGTTATATCCGGAATAGCCATCCAAGAAACAATAGTATTGTTGCCCCGAGAGTCTTTCGAGCATTTGATCCATGAACGGGAGTGGAAAATGATCTTTTCGAGTTGCGGTATTCAACCGCCTATAATCAATACACATTCGCCACCCCGTTGCAACTTTAGTAGGGATCAACTCATCCTTGTCATTTCGGATCACGGTAATTCCACCTTTCTTCGGAACCACATGCACAGGACTAACCCATGGACTATCCAAAATCGGGTAAATCATTCCCGCATCCAACAGCTTGACAACTTCCTTTCTAACAACCTCTTTCATAGTAGGATTTAAGCGGCGTTGTGGTTGAGCTACCGGCTTAAAATCCTATTCCATTAAGATCTTGTGCATGCAATAGGAAGGACTAATTCCTTTGAGATCGGAAAGAGTCCAACCCATGGCTTCTTCATTTTTTTTAGCACATTGATCAAATGGGCTTCTTCATCATTTGATAAAAGGTTGCTTATGATGACCGGCTTTGCTTCGGTCTCATCTAGGAATACATACTTCAAGGTAGAAGGTAACATTTTCAATTCAATAGGCGCTTTTTCGTCATTAACCTCCTTCTTCAAGTCTTCCTCCTCAACTTCCCACGGTTGTAGTTCGTTTAAACCATCAAGTTCCCTTAAGCATTCATCAAGAGCTTGCTTTTCTTCAGCTGTGAAAACTTCAAATGAGTCGTCAAGAGCTAACTCCATAGGAGATATCTCATGAATATGCTTAGAAACCTCCAAAATTGCCTCTTCTATCACATCGATGCGAAAGCTATCACTTCTATCTTTTGAATGCTTCATTGCTTCGAATAGATCAAATGTAACTTCTTCATTTTGGACTCTCACCTTCATCAAACCTTCATCAACGTCTATCATCATGCGTGCGGTTTTCATGAACGGTCGGCCCAGAATGGGCGGAGCATCATCATCTTCTTCCATATCAATAACAATAAAATCGACCGGGAAAAAGAATTTGCGACTTTAACCAAAACATCTTGGGCTACGCCATGAGGATGGGTGGTCGACTTATCGGCCAATTGCAACGTCATCCGGATGGACTTAATTTCAATGTTGCCAAGCCTCTTTACAATAGACAATGGTATAAGATTAATGCTTGACCCCAAATCAATTAGTCCTTTCCCGACATAGATATCACCAATTTTAACCGGCAAAGTAACTCGTCCCGGATCAACCTCTTTTTTCGGAAGCGTCCTTTGAATAATTGCACTACAGCTCGCATCTAGGACAATGGTCTCCGGTTCCGTATACCTCCGCTTTTTTGTAAGTATGTCCTTCATGAATTTGGCATACTTGGGCATTTGCTCCAAGGCTTCAGCAAACAGAATGTTGATTTGCAGTTGTTTAAAAATATCCATGAACCGGGCGTAATGCCGTTCATTCTCCCTTTTGGACGGAGCATGAGGATAAGGAAGGTTTTGGATTGGAGTAGCGCTCACTACCTCCTTTCCCTTAGCAACTCTAGAACTTCTCGCTCTTTTCTTTTTCACTTCCTCCCCCATTACTTCATCACTCGTATTTTTCTCAATTTCCACACTTTCTTTCTTTTCAACTTCACCATTCTTTTCGTTCTTTTCAACTTCTTCCTCACTCCACTCCCCCACTTCACCATCAATATTATCCTCCAATATTTCCTCCTCATTTTTCTTCTTTTCCTCTCTTTGTTCAATCTCATCTCTTTTTTTATTCTCACTAATCAACTCCCTCCCACTTCTTGTCGTGATCGCCTTACAATGCTCCTTAGGATTTGTTTACGTGTTCGCCAAAAATGAAGGACCGGGTTGTTGTTCCGCTAGTTGCTTAGCGAGTTGTCCAACTTGAGTCTCGAGATTTTTAATTGCTGCATCGTTGCTCTTTTGATTAGCCATTGACATTTGCATAAATTGTGTCAATGTCTCTTCTAATTTTGACGTTACGACCGGCGGTTGTTGAGGTTGATAAGGATTTTGGGGAGGGTTTTGACGGCTAGAAGAACCACCCCCATAACCTTGGTTATGGTAATAGTTACTCCTAGGTTGGAACCCTTGATTCCCTTGGAATTGTTGTTGATTTTGAGGGTGTAGTTGATAAGGTTGTTGTTGTTGTTGTCTCGGTTGGTAGTCCCGTTGGTTTGCCATGTAGTTTACTTCTTCGAACCCGGGAGGTGGACAAAATCCGGTGTCATGCTCACCTTTGCAAAGCTCACAACAAGCTATTTGTTTAGATTTTGAAGGTTCTCTCAACTCTTTTATTTGCTGCGTTAAGAGTTCCACTTGTTGTAAGATGAGTTTGTTTTGGGCAAGGATGGCATCGTTCGTCCCAAGTTCAAGCACTCCCGGCTTCTTCAAAGAGTTGCCCCTACTTTGACTCTGAAGATCATTTAGAGCCATTCGATTTATGATATTTGTAGCTTCTTCGGCGCTTTTAGACAATAAAGACCCACCCGAGATAGCATCCAACAACTTCTTGCAATTTGGTTGAAGTCCATTTTTGAAAATATGGATTTGAGTCAATTCATCAAAACCATGCCCTTTACATTTCCGAAGCATGGATTTGAATCTTTCCCACGCCTCATTTAATGATTCATTGGTTCCTTGTGAAAACACTGAGATGGCCGTATTGGATTCCATGAACCGGTTATGGGAGAAAAATCTTTCGATGAACTTCTCTTCCAACACGTTCCAGTCTGTCATGACGGTTGGTGTTTGATCTAAGTACCAATCTTTTGCTTTGCCGAGCAAAGCGTGGGGAAATAATCTTTTGAACAACGGAAGCTCTTGAGCTTGATCAACTCCGGCCGTCAATGCTATCTCGTAAAATTTTGTGAGAAAAGCAAAGGGATCTTCATGGTCCATTCCGGTGAATGGACTTCCATATAGTAAATTAAGAGTTCCCGTTTTCATCTCGGCTTGCCTTCCCGTGTGGTTGGCAAACTGAGCAGTATTCCTTGGACTGTTTATACATGGAGTGGAAATGGGCGGTGGTTGTGGTTCCATGATTGGTATGAAAGGTGGTGGATATGTGGTAGAAGAACTTTCTCCTTGTTCTTGTCGTTCTCTGGCCTGTTGCCTCCTTCGTCTTGTTCTGCTATTCAGCCTCCTTGCGGTTCTTTCGATCTCGGGATCAAAAAGAAGTTCGTCCACAGGAATCTGCCCTCGCATAAAAAGAAAGCTGCACACTAAACCAAACAAATTACAAGCACAAGTCAAAAATTTGAAAGCTAAAAATTAAGCAACTATTGCGATGCTCGCAATATCAATTCACAATCCCCGGCAACGATGCCATTTTGTTGATTGTAATTTTAAGTGTCGGGTTTTTGTTATCGTCTCCACAGGGATTGTGAGATATCACCGCCTTTCGACAGTTGTTTCAATTTTTAGCTTAAGGTAACAATGGGGTTTTGGTTTTAGTCACGGTATCTTGCATAAAAGTGTAATAAAATGCGGTAAAAGATTTGGTTTTAATATTTGAGAAATATTGCCAAAGTTAGGGTTCAACGATCACTTTGCATGTATATGTTCGATCAACAAAACTTATAAACCCCTTTAGATGATAAACTATTTCACAAAGTCCTCCCAATGTGTTTATCTCTAACACACATTGTGAGTTTTCCCATTTTGATCTATTGTTTATCTCTAACACAATCTATCAAAATGACAACTTTTTGGTTCAACCTTATGGTGAACAAAATCATTCATTACTATCTCTAGCTAACAAACAAGATTGGATGAAAACCTAGGTTAAGAGTTGGTAAACATTTCTCGATCATAAACCAACACAAAGAGTTTTGAATAAGAACAAAGTTTTCACCATATATTCATCATTAAAGAGTTTACAAATGAAGATCATCTCATTTACACACAAAGCTAATGATCATCTACATCTAACCTTGACAAAATGAAGAACTTAGCTACTCATTTTCATGGTAGCTTGGTCAACAAGTTTCGGAAGAAGGTTGATCAACATCCGAGTCGAATAATCGAGATTGGATGGGAATCCACCTTCTTTTTGTGAAAGATTGTTAAGAGATGAAGAGAAATGATTTCTAGGTCACAAAGTATCTCTAGAGCAATGCTGGAAAATATCTAAAAAGTACAAAAGTATGGAGGTGTAAAAGTGTGGCTTCAAAAAGTAGCCCTTGCTACTTATAGAGCTGCTACTGAGCTGTCATGCTCGCTAGGCGAGCAGAATGGCTCGCCTAGAGAGCCCCAAAATGAGGCACCTGTGGCACCTGCGCCCAAAGAAATGACATTTGCCAGATTGGCATGTTCGCTAGGCAAACAAAACCTTTGCTAGGCGAAGCACACGCTTCACCCTTCGCTCCAGCGAGCTTAGGAGGTTTTGCTACTGTAATTGCTCGCTGGGGGCTCGCTAATGGCTCACCTAGCGAGTGAGTGCTGGCTGCGCTTTTGGCCAAGTTTGGACGTGTTCGCTACACCCTTCGCTGGCAGCTCGCCGAGCGAGTTTGTTGATGTTTGCTACTGTAAAATACTGGAGCTCTTCGCTGGGGACTCGCTGGGAGCTCGCCTAGCGAGCTCTTCGCCACAGCCCTTGCCTAGCGAGCAAGCTGATGAATGCATTCTTTTTCTTGGTCCCTTGCCATTTTCTTGTGCCTTCATTTTCTATTATTTCATGCCTAATTCCTGCACAATAACACACAAATCAAAGGTACCAAGATCGCGTATCATTGTATTGCAATTCATCAAAAACAAAGGTGGTTTCGAACACATTAGCAAGGAAATGGAGTGAAAG
Source organism: Lathyrus oleraceus (assembly GCF_024323335.1). Lineage (NCBI taxonomy): Eukaryota > Viridiplantae > Streptophyta > Magnoliopsida > Fabales > Fabaceae > Lathyrus > Lathyrus oleraceus. The sequence goes on from NC_066584.1 coordinate 500,967,315, forward strand.
AAGCCCATATTTGATAGCTCAAATAAGCACTTTTGGGTATCTAACAGTGGTATATTTCGCACCTTCCTCAATCAGTCTTGAAGAATGAGCAAAATTTGAAATGGTCTCAAAGGATAATGTCGCTCTCCCATTCAGACATCCATTGGTGTCCCCAACCCAAAGAAAATGTTATCATCATTGACCGTTGTGGAGAATTCTCTAACGTACCACTCCTAGGGATAAGAGGAGGTATTACTTATAATCCTGCTTTAGCCCTACGTCAGTTTGGTTATGCTCGAAGAGATGGTCCACATGAAATAATTATCCAAGGCACTGTGTTTGACTATGACAACGATTCTCAAGGTCTCCGTCAAAGGTTTGTACGAGCTTGGGGCATGGTGAAAAGAAGTACTTTAGGACAGAAAAACTCTATTCCTATGGAACCTTATCGCAGATGGGTACGCGCCAGAGCTCGTGAGCTTATCATGCCATATCTTGCAATCGGACCTCTGATTGTTGAACCAAAAGTTGAAAGAGGTACCCCTCAGATCATTCCTTATCCAGATATGCCTACCAATGTTGAAGAATTGAAGAAATCTTGGATCCAGTTGAGAGAGGAAAGGGATACTTTTGAAGCTCAGTTCTGTGCTGAAAGGAAGAAAGTATTAGAGCTCACCAGCCAGCTTAATGAGGAACGAAGTCTCAATGCATATCTCCGCCCAAAAAGAAGCCGTCCCTGGGAGACTTGAGCTTTCATTTTTTTCTTGTAATAAACATTGATTAAAGAAATTATTAATAAAAGTTCCCCTTTTTGGTGGTTTACGCAAAGTTAAATTCCAAAAGTCCTTGAAAACATTTCATACATTGTATAGCATAACATAACATTGCATAACAGGTACTCTAAAGGATGAATGTTCTCACGGTCTTCCTCTCAAATAGAAAAATGGCCCTTGAACAAACTATCAAGGATCTCCAAGCTCAGAATGCTCAATTCCAGGAGATGATCTTGAACTTATCCAAGGGGCAGGAGGAACTGAAGACTCTATTGCTCAAGAAGAAGAAAGATAAGAAATCTGTGAGTTACATTAACCCGGGAAGAAGGCTTAAAGGACAGGCTCCAGGAGTCAAGATGGGAATTCCGAAGGATAAAGAAGATGAGACAGAAAATGGTTCGGAAGATGAGAATGTTGATCCCTTCAACCCTGAGGACGACTATGAAAATTATGAAAATGAACAGTACTCTCCGAAAGATGATAAGTATAAGTTGCTGGAAGAACGTATGCTAGCTATGGAGGGTCAGAAGGCGCCCGGTCTGGATTTCGAAAGCTTAGGTCTGGTCTCTAATGTGGTCATTCCTCGCAAATTCAAGGTCCCCGCTTTCACTAAGTATGATGGTGCGTCTTGTCCTCAGATGCATCTGAGAGCTTATGTGAGAAAGATTCAGCCGTATACCACTGATAGGAAGCTATGGATCCATTTCTTCCAAGAGAGTCTATCTGGCACACAGTTAGAGTGGTATTATCAGCTCGAGAGCTCTAACATCCGCACCTGGACTGATTTAGCGACAGCTTTCTACAAGCACTACCAGTATAATTCTGAATTAGCGCCTACTCGGCTACAACTGCAGAATGTGACTATGGGCTCTAAAGAAAGCTTCAAAGAATATGCTAAAAAATGGAGAGATTTGGCTGGCAGAGTCAAACCCCCTATGACTGATCGAGAATTAGTGGACATGTTCATGGGTACACTGACTAGCCCATTCTACAGCCATCTATTGGGAAGTTCCTCATCGGGTTTCACTGAACTTATATTGACGGGTGAACATGTTGAAAGCGGCATTCGAAGTGGAAAGATACAAGCGGCTACCTCTACAAGCACCAAAAAGTCCTATCAGGGGAAGAATGAATCAAATGTTGTGTACGGTCAAAGGGGTCATAACAAGAAAAATCGGACCATACTGTTGGAGCAGTTACGATTGTAGCACCGCCATCTCAAAACTTCCAACACAGACAAGACAGGCCAAGAAGGCAGTTTACCAAGATCAATATGACTTTAGCACAAGCACTGCAGGGTATGCTAAAAGCAAATTTAATTACCCTCAGAGATCCTCCTGCAAATCCCAACACTACTTCTCCTCGTTATAATCCCAATGTCAGGTGTGCATATCACTCTGATAGCCCCGGGCATGATACAAACGATTGTTGGTTGTTGAAGAATAAGATTCAGGATATGATCGACGCTGGAGAAATTGAATTTGATCCTCCAGAGACTCCTAATGTCATAACTGCTCCTATGCCTAATCATGACAAGACTGTTAATGATGTGGATGACAATTCTCACATTACTAATGTAGCTGACTTAGCATCTCCTTTCCTGATCATCAAGAAGAATTTATTGCAAGCTGGTTTATTTCCAGGTTGTGCTGAAAATTGCGATCTCTGTATACTCCGACCCAATGATTGCTTGAAGTTGAGGAATGGTATTCAACGGCTGATGGATGATCATACAATTCTCTTTGAAAAGATTCCTAAGGTGGAAAACCCTATGGAAGAAATATCTGTGATTGCTAGGTCCAAAGTTCCAGTGAAGATTACCGCTACTAGAGTGCCTGTGAAGATTACTGTTGAGCCCAAGGTAGCTCCCTTAATTATTACTGCACCTGGCCCAGTACCGTATTCCTCAAGCAAAGTCATTCCGTGGAATTATGGAGGTGATGTTTACATCCACGACATAAAGCAAGATGATAATTCTGCTAATCCTAATGACGTTGACATTGTTGGGACTAGTAAAATTACTCGAAGTGGAAGGATCTTCTCTCCAGAAATCTCACCTCCCGCCCCTGAAACTCGAGGAAAGGGACCAGTAATCAATCCTTCTCGGTCAAAGACACCAGTCGAAGTTACTACCGAAGATGTTGCCAAGCAGGAAATGGAAGAAATGCTGAAAATCATCCGTAAGAGTGATTTTGATGTGGTAGAACAGCTGGGGCATACTCCGTCTAAAATTTCGATGTTATCCTTGTTGTTATCTTCTGATCTCATGCCAATGCGTTGATAAAATTCTTGAAGACCGCTCATGTACCTCGGGAGACATCTGTCGATCAGTTAGAAAATTATGTTGCTAACTTGGCTGTTGATAATGGCATAGGCTTTTCTGATGCTGACCTGACATCAGCAGGAAAGAATCACAATAAAGCTCTGCATATCTCCATTGAGTGTAAGGGGATCACCTTGTCTCATGTGTTGATCGACAATGGCTCTTCTTTGAATGTGCTACCGAAAGCAATGCTCAATAAGATTGATTGTAAAAGCATTGAACTGAAACCTAGTGACGTTGTGGTGCGTGCTTACGATGGTGCGAAGAGTATTGTCCATGGTGAAGTGGTTCTCCCTATCAAGATAGGACCTCAAGTCTTCAACGCTACCTTTTACGTAATGAACATTCGTCTTGCCTATTCCTGCTTGCTGGGACGCCCTTGGATCCATGGGGAAAGTGTTGTAGCTTCGTCTCTCCATCAAAAGCTGAGGTATCCAATAGAGGGCAAGATTGTCATTGTGTGTGGAGAAGAAGAGTATATTATCAGTAGTGTGCATACCTTCATATACGTCAAGATGGATGGTGAATTCGTTGAGACTCCTTCTCAGTCATTTGAAGTAGTTCCTCCGACCAGTCCTGTCCTTAAGCCAACTTCCCGTGTGCCCAAGGTTATTCGTGCTCCTCCTGCTATGATTTCTCTGAAAGATGCTCAAGCCATGGTTGAAGATGGTGGTCGTACTGGCTGGGGTCAACTGATCGATGTACCGTACAAGTCTGATAAATTTGGCCGGGGGTTTAGCTCTGAAAAGATAGTCAAAGATCAGATTAATGTTGTAGAAGATGTTGATAGCGATTGCGACTTGGATAACTGGATTTCCCCAACAATTGGTGACAGACTCAATAATTGGAAGGCTGAAGACACTATCCCGATTTCCTTTAGTCAGGAGTAATTGTTATTGCTTATTTTAGTGTTTCAAATTTTGTAATTTTTTATTATGAACAATTGAACTTCTTAAAGCATTGTATCTATGCCCGGGGCACAATAGCTAATTTGTTAAGGGTTTTGTCATTTTCATAAGCATATTCACATTCAATAAACCAATGGACTTTTTGCCTTCAAATATTGCGCTCTTTATCTTTCATGTCATCTTTCAAATAAGCTATGTTTTCTTACACACACTCATGTAACAAATTACAGATCCATATCCACTCTGGATCCTGTTGATAATAATTCTGCTACTGTTAATTATGGCTTTAAAAATCCGATCTACCAAGCCGAGGATGGAAGTGAGGAAGATTGCGAAGTGCCTGGAGAGCTTACCAGACTGTTACTACAAGAAGAAAAGACTATACAACCGCATGAGGAATCAATTGAAATTGTAAATCTGGGTACTGAAGTAGACAAGAAAGAAGTCAAAATAGGAGCAGGCTTGGAAAACAGTGTCAAAGAAAGATTGATTCAGATGTTACATGACTATGTAGAGATTTTTGCTTGGTCTTATGAAGACATGCCAGGACTGGATACTGATATAGTAGTACATCGTTTGCCGATGAAGGAAGATTGTCATCCTGTTAAGCAAAGGTTCGTCGCATGCGTCCTGAAATGTTTGAGAAAATCAAAGTCGAGGTTATGAAACAATTTAATGCAGGTTTTCTAGCTGTTACTTCTTATCCTCAATGGGTCGCTAATGTGGTACCAGTGCCAAAGAAGGATGGTAAGGTGCGAATGTGTGTAGATTACAGAGATTTGAATAAAGCAAGTCCCAAAGATGACTTTCCACTTCCGCACATTGATGTTCTGGTAGATAACACTGCTCAACACAAGGTATTCTCATTCATGGATGGATTCTCAAGTTATAACCAGATTAAGATGGCACTTGAAGACATGGAGAAAACTATGTTTGTGACGCAATGGGGCACTTTCTGTTACAAAGTAATGCCATTCGGTTTAAAGAATGCAGGGGCAACATACCAGCGTGCTATGGTGGTTTTGTTCCATGATATGATCCATCATGAAATAGAGGTATATGTGGATGACATGATAGCCAGATCTCATACTGAAGAAGAACATCTCGATCATTTATACAAACTGTTTGAGAGGTTAAAGAAATACAAGTTGAGATTGAACCCGAACAAATGCACCTTTGGAGTAAGATCCGGTAAACTCTTGGTCTTTATTGTCAGTGGTAAAGGAATTGAGGTTGACCCGGCTAAGGTGAGAGCTATTCAAGAAATGCCAGTTCCCCATACAGATAAAGAAGTCAGAGGTTTCTTGGGACGCTTGAATTACATTGCCCGATTTATCTCCCATTTGACTGCTACTTGCAAACCCATCTTCAAATTACTGAGGAAAAATCAAGAGATAATATGGAATGATGAATGTCAAGAAGCTTTTGACAAAATCAAGAAGTATCTCCAAGAACCTCCAATTCTGATGCCACCAGTTGAAGGAAGATCTCTAATCATGTATTTGACCGTGTTAGAAAATTCAATGGGGTGTGTGCTGGGGCAACATGACGAGTCTGGTCGAAAAGAGCATGCAATATACTACCTTAGCAAAAAGTTTACCGACTGTGAAACAAGATACTCACTGCTTGAGAAAACTTGTTGTGCTTTGGCTTGGGCTGCTCGCCGACTAAGACAGTATATGTTGAATCATACCACTTTATTGATTTCTAAGATGGATCCTATCAAATATATATTTGAGAAACCTGCTCTCTCCGGAAGAATAGTAAGATGGCAGATGATTTTAACAGAGTATGATATCCAGTATACTACCCAGAAAGCAATCAAAGGAAGCGTGTTAGCGGATCATTTGGCTCATCAAGCAGTTGATGATTACCAATCTATGAATTTTGAGTTCCCTGATGAGGATGTTATGCTTGTTACTGATTATGAAGAACCTGGACCGGATGAAGGACCCGAACTAGGATCCCGATGGACTATGGTTTTTGATGGATCTTCTAATGCATTGGGCAATGGTGTTGGTGTTGTAATTATTTCTCCCAAGGGTTTCCATACGCCTTTCACTACTAGATTATGTTTTGATTGTACCAATAATATGGTTGAGTATGAAGCATGTATTTTGGGACTCAGAGCTGCTATAGACCTGAGAATCAAGTTTTTGAGTGTGTACGGAGACTCATCCTTAGTAATCAGTCAGATCAAAGGAGAATGGGACACTAAACATCCGAATCTCATCCCTTATCGAGAGCGGGTGTTGACATTAATTCCATACTTTGAAGAGATTACATTCGAACATATTCCACGAGAAGAGAATCAGTTGGCAGACGCATTGGCTACCATGTCATCTATGTTCAGAGTCAGATGGGACAATGAAGCTCCCATGATCATCATTGAACGATTAGATGAACCAACATATTGTTATGAACTTAATGCTGATGAAGTAGAAGAGAAACCTTGGTTCCACGAAGTAAAAAGATATTTAGAAACTCAGGAATACCCTGAAGGGGCATCCATCAATGACAGAAAATTTCTGAGGAAGTTCTCTGCTAAATTCTTTTTGAGTAATGGAGTATTATACAAACGTAATCATGATTCGACTTTGCTTCGCTGTGTGGATAAAAAGGAAGCAGAAAAGATTATGGAAGACATCCATGACGATATTTTTGGGACTCACTCTAGTGGACATACGATGGCCAAGAAGATTCTAAGATCAGGGTATTATTGGTCTACCATGGAAGCTGATTGCCACCATCACTCCAGAACTTGTCACAAGTGCCAGATCTATGCGGACAAAGTACATGTATCTCCTGCTCCATTGAACGTGTTGACAGCCCCTTGGCCCTTTACAATATGGGGCATTGATATGATTGGAGAGATTAAACCTATTGCTTCTGATGGACATTGTTTCATTCTTGTTGCTATTGATTACTTTACGAAGTGGGTAGAGGCAACCTCATTTGCTTATGTCACCAAGAATGTGGTGGCACGGTTCATTAAGAATAGTCTTATTTGTCGGTATGGCATCCCTGAAAGAGTTATCACTGATAATGGTACTAATTTGAACAACAAGATGATTACTGAACTCTGCACGCAGTTCAAAATAAAACACCATAACTCTTCTCCGTACCGGCCAAAGATGAATGGCTCCGTAGAAGCTGCTAATAAGAATATTAAGAAGATTATACAAAAGATGACAGTAACATACAAAGATTAGCATGAGATGTTACCACTTGCTCTTCATGGTTATCGCACTTCAGTACACACTTCGACAGGGGCAACTCCTTTCTCTTTAGTCTACGGAATGGAAGCCGTTTTACCAGTGGAAGTTCAGATTCCCTCTCTAAGAATTATGAAAGATGCAGGCTTAAATGAAGATGAATGTATTCAGACTCGACTCGATCAGATAAATTTGATTGATGAAAAGAGAATTGCGGTTGTTTGTCATGGACAGATATATCAGAAGCGCATGACTCAGGCATTTAATAAAAAAGTCAAGAGACAGGTGTATCAAATTGGAGACTTGGTGATAAAGCGTATCATTCTACCACAAGGTGATCCTAGAGGCAAATGGACTCCCACATACGAAGGGTCATTTGTAGTTAAGAAGGTATTCTCTGGTGGAGCCATGATGCTTGCTACAATGGATGGCGAAGATTTCCTGCATCCCGTGAACGCGGACATAGTTAAAAAATACTACGCATAAAAGAGACCCGCTAGGTCGATATATTTAGGCAAAAGTAAGGGCTTCCCGGCGAACCAAAAGGGTTCGGGCAAAAATTACGGATAAAAATATAAAAATGTACACCCAGCAAATCGAAAACCTGAAAAGGCGGCTTGTGCAAAAAAGGGTATCCTGGTGGACTGAAAACCTGAAAAGGCGGTCCAGACAAAAATTAGGGATTAAAGCGTATGACTATGTCCCGTTCTCGGTCAGCTTCACCAAAGTCAAAGAGACTGAACAAGCCAATCACTTCTATCCGAAAGCAAGAGATGAGATGCTTGAAGACATAATAGCAGTCGTAGAATTAAAATCAATAGGACTTTTTTTTTCACAGCTGTTTTTTTCTTTGCTTTCTTGACAATTTCCTCTTACTAGGATTTCTGTCTCCTTGTATTAAAATTGCTTGTTTATAGGCTCTCTTTCAAAATCAATACAATTTTATTTCCAAAAAGATACTTTTGTTTTACTTTCTCCGTTTTGTTTGCATAAACGTCCATTGATTTAATTCGAATTAATATATGCATTTGAATATGATTTTGATGTTTACCGAAAATACATGCATAAAATAGAAATAGCAATTACTAAAAGACTTTAGGATCAAGGATAAGGTTTAACCATGCGTTCTAACAAATCCGGTTGCAAATCCTATTCCCCAGCAAAACCAGTTATTCCCAGGAGAAATTGGCACTACTAGACAGACCGGTCATCTCTTTTATCCCCAGTCAGGTTCCGTTGAATATTTCTACCATCAGACAAAAATCAAATATCCCCAGCTAAGAAAGGGTCATCAATACAAATATCTCCGACCAGAATATCGGGATTTATTTTCCCATGGCAAAAATTTTCAGACGCATAATTCATTCATGCATCATTTCACAGCATATACATGCATGCAATGTTCGTATTTATTTTCAAGAGCATAAAACATCTCATGCATCATGACATGGCATGAGGCTAACTCTTTTTTTCCAAGTTAATTATTCTCCTGATACAGTCAAAATAAAAATTCATTCAGACGAATATCTTTATCGATTACATTCAAGATTCAGATACATCTTTCAGATATAATTCATATGAATATTCATTCTGACAAGCATTCTGATATCTTCCTAATGATGGCATCTTTAAGCTCATCCCAGACATTTATTGCAAATACAACATATACAAATATTATCAGATATAGCCTAACGTACGGCTCATTCTGATTCAGCCTAACGTATGATTCCTTCAACTGTTCCAATACGGTCTAGCGTACGACACATTTGGATATTAAATCAACAATGATTAAAAAAATTCATCACACTTCGTATAATCATGTCAATAATATTAACCATCATTTATTTCGCATATTTCAAACATACCTCAATACTCAAGGAGTTAATATTAAAATTCAATACAATATTCTCAAATATACACATAATCACATAATCACATATTTCACCAAATTCAAGGTATCCAAACATCACCAAATACAACTACTATAACTCATGCACACATCACAATCACAACAACACAACATTCAACTGTGACTCAATGCAAGACATGTGACTCTATGCATGCGGTACCTCAATGTGAACCCAAAGTTTCACTGCTTTCCGATTCAATATCTAGAATCCAAGCCACACTCCGATCCGGACAAGATCAAAGCCACTACGCCTATTTTCAATTAAGGATCAACGTCTATATGGACCCAACGTTCCACCGCTTTCCGATTCAATATCTATAATCCAAGCCACACTCCGATCCGGACAAGATCAAAGCCATTACGCCTATTTCCAATTAAGGATCAACATCTATATGGACCCAACGTTCCACCACTTCCACAATGAAGTCGACCATGCTATGAATGAATGCACACATACCAACACATATGCAATTAAGATCATCTTTACCATCTTAACACTCCACATATCACCATAACTCAACTCTATGAATTATACATCAATGGTACATATACACATTCATAACAACATATCATCCACAATTACATATACACATTCATAACAATATATCATTCCTAATTATGCATCACACCATTCATCATGCAATAACCAATTCATGTTACCACATGAATAATATCAACAAATAACAACAACTCATCAACATCTTAACATCATCGACATAACAACATAATTATCACGCAATCATATTACAACAATGCAACGATTCATCAACCAAACGTATAACCCAACATATTTATCAATACAGTAGGCATATGAATATTATTAAAACATATTAACAATCAATACCATGTTTTAAGTATGAGCATTAGCTTTCTAACGCTTCAAACGCCACCAAAATCGGACTTACGAGTTAAAAGTTATGATCAAAACCGTGCACGAAGGCATTACTAAAAATTGTTGTTTATTAAATTTTCCAACATAATTTTCATCTTCTTCAACCCCCAGAACATCCACGAAATAATCTCCAAAATTATTTTCTTCCTGAAACAAAGTTATAGTCCTCTATTTCAGCGATCCAACGCTTCGAACGGCACTCGATTTGGACTTACGGATCAAAAGTTATGACCAAAACGATTTCGACAATAAAACCTAAAAACAAGCCGCGAGTGTGACGGACAGCATGCAGAATTTTTCGCGGTTTTCATCGTTGGAGGACTTCCGGACCTCCGATTTCAATTCCGTAAAAAGCCAAACGTACAGAAAATTATAACTCACATAATGCTCTGATTATATAAGGTTAATGTACAGTTTTAACACAATTAGACCACCACAATCAAGCATAATCATCAAAACCTAACAATCCTAAAATCATGCAAATTAGGGATTTTGACCTAAACATACATCTACCCATTGACCCGGTCATACTAACCCATAATAATAAGGATTCCCCCCTTACCTCTTCAATTTGATGGAAACCCTAGCTTCTCTTTACTTTTCCTCTCCTCTTTCTCTATTGCCTCCAATGATCAAATGAATTCTAATTCTCACTCTCCTCAACTCTTACTATTTATATTAGTATTTTCTTTGGGCTTAAATCATGATATCTCTCTAATTTAATCACTAGGCCCAATAATACCTAATATTTAAATATCTCTATTTAAATTCAAATAAATTAACCACTATACATACACTAAGTTAATTTAATATAATTATTTAATTATATCTCACATCAACTAAATAATTAATTAATACACTAATTCCATTAGCATAATCAATTATTATACTAGCTAACACTTAATTAATTAATTACCACTCCACGTCATTAAAATAAAATATAATAACAATAGTGTAATGAATAAATACTAAAATTGGGTTGTTACAACTCTCCCCCACTTAAAAGATTTTTGTCCTCGAAAATTTATCTCAAGCGAACAACTCCAGATATGATTCCTTCATCTTATCCTCGAGTTCCCACGTAATATTGTCATTGGCGACTCCGCCCCATATCACTTTTACCAAAGCAATCTCCTTACCACGAAGCTTTTTCACTTCTCGATCTTCAATTCGCATAGGTGATGTATCAACCGTCAAATTATCCCTCACTTGGACATCATCTAATGGAACAACATGCGATGGATCCGCAATGTACCTCCTCAATTGAGACACATGGAACACATCATGAAGATTAGAAATTGACGGTGGTAATGCAATCTGATATGCCACTTCACCTATCCTCTCGGAAATCTGATAAGGACCAATGAAACGCGGCGTCAATTTACGCGACTTCAAAGCTCTACCAACACCCGTTATTGGCGTAACTCGAAGGAACACATGTTCATATTTCTCAAACTCAAGAGCCTTCCTCCTCTTATCATGATAACTCTTTTGACGACTCTGAGAAGCCTTCATCTTCTCTTGAATCATCTTAATCTTATCCGTAGTCTCTTGAATCAACTCGGGTCCAACCACAACACTCTCTCCCGATTCGTACCAACACAAAGGAGTTCTACACCTCCTGCCATAAAGAGCCTCAAAAGGTGCCATTCCAATGCTCGAATGGAAACTGTTATTATACGTAAACTTGATCAAAGGCAAGAAACTATCCCAATTTCCTCCTTGTTCCAAAACACAAGACCTCAAAAGATCTTCGAGTGACTGAATGGTCCTCTCCGTTTGACCATCAGTTTGCGGATGATACGCCGAACTCAAACGCAACTTCGTACCCAAAGCACTTTGCAAACCTTCCCAAAATCTCGAAGTGAATCTTGGATCTCTATCCGAAACAATGCTCGACGGATACCATGCAAACACACAATCCTCCCGATGTACAACTTGGCAAGTCTCTCCATCGAATAATCCATCCTCATCGGAATAAAATGAGCACATTTCGTCAACCTGTCCAAAACGACCCAAATCGCCTCACAATTACTCGATGTTCTCGGCAAACCCGAAACAAAATCCATAGAGATACCATCCCACTTCCACTTGGGAATAGATAACGGTTGCATCAAACCAGACGGCTTTTGATGTTCAATCTTTGACTTTTGACAAGTCAAACATGAATACACAAATTCCGCTACATCCTTCTTCATACCTTGCCACCAAAACATCTTCTTCAAGTCTTGATACATTTTAGTAGCACCAGGATGAATACTCAAACCACTTCTATGCCCTTCCTCAAGAATCCTCTTTCTCAAATCCGCAACATCTGGAATACAAACTTGATCACAACACTTCAGGATACCATTCTCATCAATCCGAAAGTCACCACCTTTACCTTGGTTAATCAATGTCATAACATCGACTAACTTCAAATCTGACTTCTGACCTTCTCTAATCTCGTCAAGAATGCCCCACGTAAGCTTCAACTGAAGGAGAATTGCGGTCCAAAACGCAGCGGAAATTAAAATTTTCTCCTTTAGAGATCCTTACGAATGATCATGATCAGTGATAGAATATTCACCTCTTGTGACGATTGAAACCTTTGGTGCAGATCTCTTGTGACAATTAAAACCTTTGATGCAGATCCACGGAGCGACCACGAATGTTGAACGATGACAACGTCTCTACTCAATCCACACGAACGAATTCCTTCAATCTCAGTGCTAGCTGGTACGAATGAAGGCTTTGAGTGAGAGAGAGAGAGAGAGAGAGAGAGAGAAAACGAAAAAATGCAACCGCTATTTATGCTTCTGCACAAGGGTTCTATTTATAGAACCACTTGCGTGGGCTTCAAGCTAAAAAGCCCACTTAAGTGTATTTTGGCCCATATCTTATAATATGCCCAAAATCACTTAAGCCCATGGTACCTTACCATATTTCGTATTCTACTCAAGTACACCGTACCTTACGATGTTCTATAATTCACTTAAGGGCACCGTACCTTACGGTATTCCTTAGTTACTCTATCTCTCATCAATTCGTCCTTTGTGTGTGACCCTGTAGGTTTTCGTGACGTTGGCAATTATATTAAATCACGCATTTAACATAATAAACAGTGAGCGGTATCTAGCAACACATCACTGCTACCCAAGACACGAAAATGTCATGTGATCTGACAAAACCTTCTGTGATAATACTTATGTGTATAATTACCCTTTTGCCCTTATGTCTATATTGAACATAAGGCATAGACCGTGTCATCCTTGTCCAGTTCAATATTGGGCCCATAGACATTTATCCTGTTATGCAAGATGGGCAAATTCCATCTAGGTCACTCATGTCCCTCAGCATGCTTCGTGGAGTACCCATTAACTATCTTTATGGTTATCTAGTTATGGACAACGTTGGATCAGCAATAAAGCACTCGACTCTACATCTAGGATCCATAGTGGTTTCGGGTCAAAGAGTGGTATACACTACTATCACCATGAGAATAACTTATGACACTTTGCATAACTTTCTATATAGTATTCTCATAGCGGGTCAATCCGGTATAAATATTACTCCTAATATTCATACATATGTTTAAGACTTGATAACTCTTTATCCATGATCCATGAGATGTGATCATCAGTCTATAAACATAATAGTCTTAATGCTTTAATGTTATTCCACTTCACACTAAAGCTCGACTACGGATACTTTAAGAATAGTGTCCTTATGTTTAATGTGTTCTCATGATTAAGTCACACTTAATACATTAAATGGACTATCTATTCCAGGGACTTTATTAATCAACCATAATAAAGAAAATGCCTTTTATTATTAATAAATAATTCGATACAAGTACCAAAAAGTATTGGCCTCTAGGGCTTACACCAACATCAACATCCCAAGCTTAACACACGAAGACGTCGCTTCACAAACCAAACTCAAATCTCTAAATTGCTCCAACAATTCAAACTCTCGAATCATCAACATAGACATGTGCAATGACTTCCTACTCAATGCATCGGCTACAACATTCGCCTTTCCAGGATGATAGTTCAAACCAAAATCATAATCTTTCAAGAATTCCAACCATCTTCTTTGCCTCATATTCAATTCTTTCTGATCGAACAAGTACTTCAAACTCTTGTGATCACTAAACACCTCAAATCTCAATCCAAACAAATAACGTCTCAAAAGCTTCAACACAAACACAACAGCGGCCAACTCTAAATCATGCGTCGGATAATTCCTTTCATGAACTTTAAGTTGCCTTGAAGCATAAGCTACCACTTGCCCTTTTTGCATCAGAACACCTCCTAACCCCAACAAAGAAGCATCACAGTATACCACGAAAGTTTCTAACGGATCCGGTAAAATTAAAATAGGAGCCGTAGTCAATCTTCTCTTAAGCTCTTGAAAATTCGCTTCACACTGCGAAGTCCAAATGAAAGCTTGACCTCTCCTAGTCAACTGCGTCAACGGTAACGACAACTTAGAAAACCCTTCGATGAACTTCCTATAATAACCAACCAAACCAAGAAAACTTCGAATCTCAGCAACGAACTTAGGAGCTTCCCACTGAGATACAACTTCAATCTTCGTAGGATCCACAGAAATACCCCCACTCGAAATCACATGTCCAAGAAACTTACTTCACTCAACCTCACGTTCCGGCGATAAATCACTTATATCTTCCGGAAATACCTCCGCAAACTCACAAACTATTGGCAATTCTTCAATCGTCCTCTTCTCCCGAATATCCAAAGTTGCCAACAACATAAACAACTCGACACCATCTTGCACCGATTCATCAACTTGCTTAGCAGATACACACCAATCTTCCTTCGCACTAACCTCAGGAAAAATAATCGTCTTCTCGAAACAGTTGATATACACCCGTTTAACTTCTAACCAATACCATCCTCAAATCCGACCTCTCTTCGGGTTCAGGAAAGCACAACGTTCTCAAAACAAGTTAACTAGCCAACACTGCACATGCAAGAGTGCATAATGTCCAAGCTTGATACAATTGGAACATCCAAGATAAGCAGACGCTTCTCTCCCACTTATTTCATTCCCAACCTGCCAATGGAAAATAAAAACAAGTATCGACAGTGTTCTCACACACATGTCGCATACTAGGGAACAACATAATTAAACAACCTGGCCGGACGAACCAACCAGACAAACAGTATCGATCGTGTCAGATACACGCATCAAATACAACAGAATGGAAAACCCTAACGACTATTGACCAACTGGTCGACCATGCTCTGATACCACTAATGTAACACCCCTTTTTCTACCCCAAAATACTTAACATATAATCAGAGTAAATAAGCACGCATACAAACAAAAGGGCGTCACATCGACGTTTTCAAAACTAAAAGCTTTCAAAACCAACAACACACCTGGTCATTCAAAATAACACATTTCACTTATCATGAATATTCAAGCAATATGCGTTCACAGCGGAAAATATGAATATCCATGCATATTATAAAATGATTCATGTCCCATACCATGATCATCTCTCAACAATCATCTCAAGCTAAAATAAAGTAAGTAATAACGTAATGCATATCCAAATACGATATGAGTTCATTACTACCAATCTACCCAGTGTTACATGACCAGAGCATTGACTCATTACCAAATCTCAACTAAAATACGGGAACTCTCCAGCTAATCTTGAGCGAGCTACCGTCCACTTACTCCAGCAATACTACTCTGTAGTATCTGCACGATACCCATGTAAAGGTAACATTCAAACAGAAAGGGTGAGAATTCAAATCATTATGAAATAGCATAATAAGGCACAATGATTAAATCAACAATTAAAAGAATTCATCACACTTCGTATAATCATGTCAATAATATTAACCAGCATTTATTTCGCATATTTCAAACATACCTCAATACTCAAGGAGTTAATATTAAAATTCAATACAATATTCTCAAATATACACATAATCACATAATCACATATTTCACCAAATTCAAGGTATCCAAACATCACCAAATTCAACTACTATAACTCGTACACACATCACAATCACAACAACACAACATTCAATTATGACTCAATGCAAGACATGTGACTCTATGCATGCGGTACCTCAATGTGAACCCAAAGTTTCACCGCTTTCCGATTCAATATCTAGAATCCAAGCCACACTCCGATCTGGACAAGATCAAAGCCACTACGCCTATTTCCAATTAAGGATCAACGTCTATATGGACCCAACGTTCCACCGCTTTCCGATTCAATATCTAGAATCCAAGCCACACTCCGATCCGGACAAGATCAAAGCCACTACGCCTATTTCCAATTAAGGATCAACGTCTATATGGACCCAACGTTCCACCACTTCCACAATGAAGTCGACCATGCTATGAATGAATGCACACATACCAACACATATGCAATTAAGATCATCTCTACCATCTTAACACTCCACATATCACCATAACTCAACTCTAATTATACACCAATGGTACATATACACATTCATAACAACATATCATCCACAATTACATATACACATTCATAACAATATATCATTCTTAATTATGCATCACACCATTCATCATGCAATAACCAATTCATGTTACCACACGAATAATATCAACAAATAACAACAACTCATCAACATCTTAACATCATCGACATAACAACATAATTATCACGCAATCATATTACAACAATGCAACGATTCATCAACCAAACGTATAACCCAACATATTTATCAATACAGTAGGCATGTGAATATTATTAAAACATATTAACAATCAATACCATGTTTTAGGTATGAGCATTAGCTTTCTAACGTTTCAAACGCCACCAAAATCGGACTTACGAGTTAAAAGTTATGATCAAAACCGTGCACGAAGGCATTACTAAAAATTGTTGTTTATTAAATTTTCCAACATAATTTTCATCTTCTTCAACCCCCAGAACGTCCACGAAATAATCTCCAAAATTATTTTCTTCCTGAAACAAAGTTATAGTCCTCTGTTTCAGTGATCCAACGCTTCGAACGGCACTCGATTTGGACTTACAGATCAAAAGTTATGACCAAAACGATTTCGACAATAAAACCTAAAAACAAGCCGCGAGTGTGACGGACAGTATGCAGAATTTTCCGCGGTTTTCATTGTTGGAGGACTTCCGGACCTCCGATTTCAATTCCGTAAAAAGCCAAACGTACAGAAAATTATAACTCACATAATGCTCTGATTATATAAGGTTAATGTACAGTTTTAACACAATTAAACCACCACAATCAAGCATAATCATCAAAACCTAACAATCCTAAAATCATGCAAATTAGGGATTTTGACCTAAACATACATCTACCCATTTACCCGATCATACTAACCCATAATAATAAGGATTCCCCCCTTACCTCTTCAATTTGATGGAAACCCTAACTTCTCTTTACTTTTCCTCTCCTCTTTCTCTATTGCCTCCAATGATCAAATGAATTCTAATTCTCACTCTCCTCACCTCTTACTATTTATATTAGTATTCTCTTTGGGCTTAAATCATGATATCTCTCTAATTTAATCACTAGGCCCAATAATACCTAATATTTAAATATCTCTATTTAAATTCAAATAAATTAACCACTCAACATACACACTAAGTTAATTTAATATAATTATTTAATTATATCTCACATCAACTAAATAATTAATTAATACACTAATTCCATTAGTATAATCAATTATTATACTAGCTAACACTTAATTAATTAATTACCACTCCACGTCATTAAAATAAAATATAATAACAATAGTGTAATGAATAAATACTAAAATTGGGTTGTTATAGATATAGTCTAACGGACGGCTCATTCTACTACTCAAATACGATCTAGCGTATGATCCATTCTGATCTTTTATCCTCAGATACAGCCTAATGAACGGTTCATTCTGCAACTCATATACGGTCTAGTGTACGACCCAGTCTGGCTCTTCTCATCAGATACTACCTAGCGTACGGTACATTTTGAAATATAGTCTAGCGTACAACTACTTTTTATCGCCAGGTACAACCTAACGGACGACTCATTCTACTACTCAGATACGATCTAGCGTACGATCCATTCTGATCTTTATTTCTCCAAATACAGCCTAACGGACGGCTCACTCTGCTACTCAGATACGGTCTAGCGTATGACCCATTCTGATCCTTATCTCATCAGGTTCAGCCCACCCTAATATCACCTAATGGATGACTCATTATACGGTCTAGCGTACGACCCAGTGTGACACCCATGTCTTCAGATATGGTCTAATGTACGACGCACTCTGAAGCTTTCATCATCAAACTTTCTGGATGGCATCTTTAAGCTCATCTCCATCAAGACTATCTTTTAATTAACAAGTGTAAATTTTTGGGGCATTCTAAGTGTTCAATAATCTTTCACCTCTAGATTACGAATGGCGTACATACCATTCTAATTCTCTCGGTTTAAGAATATTGAACAGGGGCAACAGGGGATGCATGGTAGCACTTCTAGAGGCAGTTTTGCATGCATGCAATAACTTGGCAAGCAGGGAAGAAAGACCCGTTGGGAAACAATTATCTCATGTTGTTATAAATAGGGATTGTATGTTAAGGAAGTCCGTGTGTTGAAACTACTGAAAAACTCACTTGCTCAAAGTATCCGTGTCAAAGAGAGAAAGAGAGAATTCGAGTACAAATATATGTTCAATCACCATTTTAGTTATCAAAGCATTTTACTTAACTTGTTCATTTATCTTGCATCCAAACTCAACAAACAATTCACATCTCAAAGCTTTACTCATTAAGAATCATTGCAAAATGAGGTTCTCAAACGTTTATGAAAATGTTGCATGTCAGAATCACACACATTTTGCACGTATGTTCTAGGACTAATCTAGTCGGTCCTGCGAGTAACCCTGTAGTGAGAGGACTATCGGTTGTTTGCCAAATTCCATAGTAAACACATATACACAATCTCTAACATCCACTTGCACTACAATTATCTTGAACCCTAAATTGTCTTGGGCGTTGAAGCGCTAACCATGCAGGCACCCCCTTCTGATCCGTCATATCGAAGATTAGCAATGTCGATTTAAGATCGACATCGATTAACGACATTGGTTCAAGATAAACGTCTTCGGTTCAGAAAGCACACTGATCGCAACTTCTGATCCACAATGACACATCACAAAATCACTTGGAAGCTTCCCTCCGTCGTAGTTTCTGCAACCTTATCCATTTCTGATTCCGCAACATAACAATTTCCAACTTAAAGAAATAAAATTTCCAAGTTAGAGAAATAAAAATGGATGCTTTTTTAATTTTCCAATTATTCTTATAAAACTACATAAACCATGCATAACTAAGTTTTTTTTTACATTTGGAATTAGATTATTCGTTACGATTTTCTTCTAATACTCTTGATTTGATGATTATACACAATTTATTTTTGATATATCAATATTGTTATTTTCGTACTCAATGCTTCTTCAACGTTAAACTTCAAAATTGATTTTTTAATTTAAAAAAATTAAAAATATATTTTCTACTAAAATGACATAAAATAAAAATGTTTGTAATTACTAGTAGTTAGAAATAGGTTCATGTTTACGACCACAAAGCCAATATTAGATTATAATGTTATTGAATCTATTAATTGAACAAAAATTCTGATATTAATGAATTCAATAAATATCATGTTATTTGTGAGAGACTAAAATGTATTTCGGAATCAAGAACAATAAATAAATATATACTAGAGTTTACTTATAATTACTTGATGAAGTCTAATACTTTCTTAAATTTTTGATCATATTTTATTTACTTTTATATCGTTTTAGTTACTAACAAATTTTCACATTTTACTTAAACTTATTTTTTAAGTAAGACGCATCTCAAAATTATTATTATTATATTATTAAATTATTTTTGTAACGAACACATCAATATCAAGCCCATGACCTAGAGTGACTGAGTCAACAACCAACTACCACTTCTTGGCCAAATCGGGTAGCGGGCCCACATCGCAAACCCTTTTCTCTATCGCGCCCTAGTACTATATAAACTCGCCTTTTCCTAGTGGACCACACTTTTTCCCTCTCATTCAACTCCGCACTGGCTTCATCTTCGTCTTCGTCCTCTCTGCGAATTCCATCTTCTTCTCTGGTCAATGCAGGTACTCTTCTCTTTTTCTCATGCGTCTAGTCTTCGTTTATATATCTCCGTGTTTTGCCGCCAACTGTTTGCGGCATTGTTATTTACTTTTTCTTTAACCCTAGTTTTTTTTTTGGATTTGATTCTAGTGTTGCGGTTTTTCTATACTCGTTTTTGTTTCTGTTTCGTATCTTATTGATTATGATAAGTTTGGATTTCGAAACGTGTTCTTTGCACGTTGTTTCAGCTGAATAGCATTGTCGTTATGCGTTTTCCAGGATTTGAAATTCTAACTCTTTATCCTTCAATGTTGTTTCTGATTTTTCACTAATGTGCGTTTTATTGGTTGATGCGATTGGACATTTATGCGGATGTTTACTCGTAATGACGTAATGACGTGATGATTTATCTATTTATCCCAATTTTATTGTATTCTTGAAGTAGAATCAACGTGTTTCTATGGTTTAGAGCTTCTGTTCAATGGCATGTTTTTTTGTTTGTGAAATTAGTTTGAGTTAGGGTTTTTGAAATTTTCTAGGGTTTTGATAATGTGTAGTATTTACTGTTTTGTTTTGAACTGTACATGCTTGGCCATCATCATACTTGTCGAGGTTGTGAAAAATCCTATATCGATTGTGATTTGTGTGGTTGTTATTATCTTATTGATTTATTGTATATATGTTTCAAGTATCTTACTCTTTTGTACTTGTTTACTGTTTGATGGCTTGTCTTCAGGATATTCATTAGTGCATGAGTTGCTAATTGAATATATACGCTGATTCAATTAACATTGAATTATGGCGACAAAGTCTAGATTTGATTCCAGCCCAGCTGTCAAGGGGGCTTTCTCAAATGAGCAGCGGGGAAATTTGACAAATGTCGATACGGATAGGTCTGCAAGCTTTCGTGATGGTAATGACAGGCAGATGTTTATTTCGGATACTAGTATGTTGCGGGGAAGTTCTACATCTTCACTATATTCAGATCCAGTTGCCCAGGATTTAAAGTTGGATCCAATAACCACAGGAGGTCCAAAGTATACTAGTTTAAATGACTTAAAACGGTTCCTGAGGATATCTTCTGGAAACACCGTTGAGGATTGTGCTTTTCGAACTGGTAATCCGAAGTCTCGCATTCCAGCGGATCCGGAGGAATTGAAACGATTCAAAGCACGCCTACAGGAGGCTTCTGCCAGGACTAGGTAATTTGAGAAGCTTTATGCAATACCATTAATTCTGTCATCAAATCATACTGCTTTAACCCCAATTCTCATTTAATGTAATTCCTAATTAATTAGTGCGTAATTGAAAGCTTGCATTTTCAGCATATGTAATGTAATTGAATGACTACCATTTTAGTCAACTTTTTTCAGTTTTTGTAATGAAGGCGACACATGAGTTGTTCAGAATTTTTTTCTCATTTATTATTAGTTTGTCACTTGTGCAATGATTCTGTTATAAAGGTTCTGCTCTTTCATTTTTTTCTCAGTTACGGATCAAAGAGGTTGGATGAATCTGTACACAAATTGAACAAATATTGGGAGGCCGTAAACTCAAAGAAACAATTTCAGAACGATGGGTTGCCAAATGAAAGGACGAGTGTGTCCCATTTATCTAACATGGGAATTCAGTCTCATCAGAGCATTACAGAGCTTGCAAATAAAAAACCAGAGGACGGGCCTAAGAAAATCATTCCAGACACCCAGGTCGGTACATCAGCTGCTGAGATACAGGTTAGTAGGTAGCTAGCATTTTTAAATTACTGTTGCATTTCCTTTATTAAAGCTGTGGGTTTATGCCATGTTAATTGCTAGTTATTTCTTTTTTTTAATAATTGTAATGAGGAGGATAGAATTCGAATAGTATTGAACAATAAATAAAATTATTTTAGTGCTTTGAAATAACTTGGATAAGGGAGAGCATGATGGCACAGTTGGATATCCATCATATATTGTTATTTTCAATCTTAGTTCCAGTGCCAATATTTTTGCAAAGTATCTGGAATGGAGGAACTATTATTTTTGGATTACCGATGTAACTCATTGGACCGTATCACTTATGTAGAGACTCATCGATAACTAATTATTGATTTGATTTTCATCTCTTAAATACTGGACATGCTACGTTCCTTTGTTTTCTGAGTAGCAACATATTTTTTAGATGTTGTTAATACTTTATTTTTTAAAATATCTAATCCATATTTACTTTATATCTTTTGGTGATAAATACTAGGCGGAAGGGAAAAACAATAGCTTTGGGAGACAGCCTTTGGCAATTCGAAAGGATAGAGACCACATTAAGGATGTTGGCAAGGTTTGTGATGGTGTTCAAGAGAAGTTTCAAAGGTTACCTGTAAGTGGAGAAACATGGGATAGAAAAATGAAAAGAAAACATTCCAAGGGCACCGTCTTAGCTGGATCCATTGACGGGGAAGGAGAGCCGAAAAGGGTTAAGTATCTAAAGCAAGCTAAAGAGTCTGGTCTGCAGTCTTGTGACATAGGTTTGAGGTAAACACAAGTTTATGAGATGCTTTGATTTCTGATTTTGTCAATAAATGGCCATAACTCTTGAGGTTTGGGAAGTAAACTGACAGCCATAAAAATGAATTGCAATTTGGGAAACATGTTAGTGCGTAAAAAAATCAATGTATAATACTTTATTTAGGAATGTTGTGTTTGTGCATCTTTAGGTTCCTTCATAAAAATTAACCTTATTGGGTAGTGTTAAGAAGTCATGTGGTGAAAAGATTGTTGGCTGACACGAAGTTCTATTTCAGTTACTGTTGTGATGTGATATGTGTATATTAGTTAAAATCATCTTTAGTTTGTTACCAATCTATTCACTTCATTACAAAAATAAGGGTTACTCCCTCTATTTATAGCCCTAGAATAAAAAAGGACAAATCTTATGTGCATTTCTTTGTGTGTTCTGTTAAAAAGGGATAGTTCCTCACCCCACCCATTGCTTTCTTTTCCCTCCTGATATTGGCTAAAAAGGGATTTCTTCCACTTGACTAAGTTTATGTTTTCTCAGTAAATCAAGGCGACCTCGCATGAAGAAGTCACACAATAGTAAAGCTATTGCTCATCTTGGGCATCCATCAACTAGTAGTTTACCGGATATTGCTGGTATGTCTATCCATTTGAGTAACTACTCGTTGCATTAAAAAAATAGAATTGTTTACCATATTATACTTATTTAATAAGCTGCCTTAGTAACAGGATGATACAAGATGTTTTCTCTTATTCAAACAATAATGTTATAAAAAACCATCCGAAATGGCAGGTAGGTCAGGTGATGACTGTGAGGAACTATTATTTGCGGCCAACTTTGCTAGCAATGCCAGCTGTATGTTACTAAACCCTGCTACTCTTGAGTTGTGTGTGCGTTTGTTTATATGTATGCAGAAACTTTATAAACATATTGGTCCTTGACAGATACTGCCTGTTCTAGTTCATTCTGGAAGAAAATGGAACCTAATTTTGCTCCTGTCAACTTGGAGGTCACAGACCACTTGAAGCAGCAGGTTTGTGTTCTGACAATTTGTGTTTGTAAAATTTAAGTGACTCTTAATTGAAGCGTTGCTTTCCTCCTTTTTGTTACTCTTGGCACCAGTTTAAAACAATAGAGGATGATGAAAGTCGTTTGTCTCAAATGCTTTGCCCTCAAAGTGATGGCCCGGTAATACCTAAAGCTTAAATCTTATATTTGCACTAATTTTCAAATTTGACACCTTTTTAGGAATAATGGATATTCTACTTCAAATAAGTGAAAAAGTGATTTTAGTTGGCTTATTTCTTCATTTGAGGTGTATGTGTTTCGAATACCATATGAGGAGGGATAAGTTACTCCAGGAATAACTGAGTAGAAGACTCCACAAGTCAAATCAAATGTTCCCCCCCTCTCTCTGATTTAATATTTTAAATATTGTTAATGTTTTTTTAAATTGTAGTTTTTTTATTTTATTTTATTTTAAATATTTTCATTTTATTTTACCTTTTTTTGTTTTTTTGTATTAGAGGGGATAAAAGTAAATTGGAGATTCTCTTTTTTAATTCCGTTCTTCTGGTTTCTAACGCAACCTTTACCTCAATAGAATTCGAACAAGAGGAACATGTTATCATCTGAGGTAGGACTAATTAGTTTATCATATGTACCAACTCATTAAATAATAGATTAAGGTACCTTATCATGTTTGTCTATTTTATACGGAGGTCCAAACAATAGATTTAGATTAAGACGCCAGTGCGTCAACCTTTTGTATAAGTAAAGGCTAGCGTGTGCATCAATAAAGCTGATTTAATATGAATAGCCACAAGAATATAAAACTAGGGTAGAGCTCCCAAATTGCTATAAGACTGTAGCTTCCAGAGTAAATTTTTTTAATCAGTTATCTGTCTTTTTCTAACACATTTCTTTCATTCAAATTCTCAGGATGGGGTTGTGCTTACGGACAACCTTTTTTTGCAATATCCACTTGAAGGAGAAAGAGGGAGAAACATTTTAAATCAATCTGATTTAAAAGAGCTATCTTCAATGGTTGACATAGTTGATCAACCTCACGATGGCGGCTTTCTGTCCAGTCAAATGGATTTAGAATACAAACTACCACCATTGTACCAAAGAGTATTGACAGCTTTGATCACTGATGATCAAACTGAAGAAACTGTTGGAGATGAAAACACATCTTTTCTGTATGAAAGAGATGACCCTTCTGTTGGATTCTACACTGACACAGTTTCCTGTAATGGGAATGCTACTGTTACACCTGAAAAAATGTCTATGGAGGATAAACTCATAATGGAGCTACAGAGTGTCGGCATATATCCAGAACCAGTGGTAAACTTCTAATATGTAGATATTGAGAAGTCTGTAGTTTGTACACTTCGGAGTTTTTCTGTATGATTTAATTTATCTTGCCTGTTTGTCCCCCCTTTTTTTTCCGTTTATCTTTGTATACACGCATAGTGCACACATGTAACTAGACTTCAGAGGGGAAGCCCTTAACATTTCCATCCTCCCTTTTCATCCTTAAACAGAACAATTTTTTTATTAAGATGCCTCTCCAATCTTTTACGATGAGTGGTGCTCGACTCCTTGGCCAGTGCATGATCTTTTTTATGTTAATGCACACAGACATGCATTATGTTTGAAGAGTTTATTGAGTATTGAATATGATTTTTCGGGTTCATTTTTTCTAACAATGCTTCTGTTACTAACTGTTCTCCTTATGATTGTCTTGTAAAAGCCTGAGCTTGCTGATGGAGGTTGTGAAGCTATTGATCAAGAAATTACTCAATTGCAGAAGGGAAGCTGTCAGCAGGTTTTGATTCTTATCTGAAGTAAACTGTCTGTATTGTTTTAAGTTATTATTGGTTTATTATTTACGTAACTGTCTGTATTTGATCAATTTTGTAGCTCATCAAAAACAAAGAAGGATTTATGAAACTTATTCAAGCAGTAGAAGATGACAGGGAATTGGGACAGCGGTAAAATATTTGATAATATATAATTTATCTTGTTCATTAGTAGTTTTTCTTTTTTATGTTACAAATCCCCATGCTGACCCTCATTAATAGATAATATGTATTATGTTAATATGCAGAGCCCTTGAGCAAGTTGCGATGGACAAACTTGTTGAGTTGGCTTATAAGAAGAAGCTGGTAATATGCCTGTTTATTTTTTGTGCTTATTTCCTATTGTTTGCCGAGTTAGTTTTAGAATGCAGATGTGGCAACTGAATTGAGCTATTTGACATATTATCTGAACCTTGTTATTTGTTTGATTGAAAGGTGGTGTATTTGTTGCAGTTCAATATATTTTTTAACATTTGAATCGTCAAAATAGTTCCTGATTCTGTAGAACACTCTTAATTAGGCCCCAAGATTGTGAATATTTCAAAAAGGTCCACGACTCTATCAAATTTTACTCATTAATTTTTCAATACTAATGTTAGAGACTAATTTGACAATAAATGGTTTAGTATAGGGACCAAATTGATAGTAAGTAGTGTAGTATAAAGACTTCATTGATAGTAAACGGTTATATATGGGTACCAACTTGACATGTTAATAGAGGCATGTATCTTTTTAAAATATTCAGTGCGATGGACCAGTTTGATGGTGTTCTACAGTGCCGAGGACTAATTTGGTGGTTACTTGCTTTTATCCTCAAATTTATATTCTTTGCTCTTTCTTTCTTTTTCAACTCCCCTTGAGATGTGTTACAAAATGTATGGCTTCTGTTCTAGACCAATATTTTCAGAATTATGCTGTGACAGCTTGGTCATGAAATAGTAAGTTAATCTGATTTGCGTTTGAAAAATGACCCTTTATGATATTATAGGCCACTCGGGGAACTATTGCATCAAAGTATGGAGTTTCTAAGGCCTCAAAGCCAGTTGCTTTGGCTTTCATGAAGAGGACTCTTGCTAGATGCCGGACATTTGAGGAAACTGGGAAAAGTTGCTTTCTGGATCCCATGTTTAAAGATGTCCTATTTGCAACTCCTGCTCTTGACAACCATACTGCTTCAACTGTTGATGATATGCGACCACTTGGTCAGAACTCTCGGCAAGATTTTGCACCACCAGGTTTTCTATTTTCATCATGTTTTATTTGTTTTTGATGAATTTTCTTTGATACTCAAATAACGTTAGTGAGATGTCATGTTCATCAAGAAAGAGTCTTATTTATATCTCTTCCTAAAGCATTTGAATTTTGGTTCATCTTTATTTTTATCTCTTCCTGCCTTGGCCCTTTTGCAGGTTCATTTCCTTCCAGGGAGCAAAATGTCTTGGGAAATTCAAACCATCCATCCAACCTGGATTTTGCCAGGACTGGACCAATACTGAACGGAGGGAAGAAAGGTAAAGTGCTACCCGATGATGTTGGTGCTAGCGCTTATATGGGAGGGAAGAAAGGAGAAATGCTACTTGATGATGTTGGTGCTAGCGCTTATATGGGAGGGAAGAAAGGAGAAATGCTACTTGATGATGTTGGTGCTAGTGATTCTTTGGGAGGGGAAAATGGAAAAGGGCTACTTGATGATGTTGGTCCTAGTGCTTCTTTGGGAGGGGAGAAAGAAAAAGTGTTACTTGATGATGTTGGTGCTAGTGCTTCTTTGGGAGGGAAGAAAGGCAAAGTGCTACTTGACGATGTTGGTGCTAATGTTTCTTTGGGAGGGAAGAAAGGCGAAGTGCTACTTGATGATGTTGGTGCTAGTGCTTCTTTGGGAGGGAAGAAAGGCGAAGTGCTACTTGACGATGTTGGTGCTAATGTTTCTTTGGGAGGGAAGAAAGGCGAAGTGCTACTTGATGATGTTGGTGCTAATGTTTCTTTGGGAGGGAAGAAAGGAGAAGTGCTACTTGACGGTGTTGGTGCTAGTGCGTCTTTGGGAGGCAAGAAAAGAGGAGTGTTGCTTGAAGGTGTTGGGGCTAGTGCTTCTTTGGGAGGGAAGAGAGGAGAAGTGCTACTTGATGTTGTTGGTGTTGATTCTAGTGCTTCGTTGGAAGGGAAGAAAGAAATGCTACTTGTTAGTGCTTCTTTGGAAGGGAAGAAGGGAGAAGTCCTACTTGAGGACGTTGGTGCTAGTGCAACTCTTGGTAATTCGTTCTTGGGTGGAACAACGAGAAAGAGGAGTAAAAGAGGAACAAACAAGGACACTTCTATGAGAAATTATGTTAAAAGAGGCGGCCGTTCTTCTGCACGTAACACAAGGAGTGAGCGTAAAGCAAAAGCGAAGGCCAAACCGAAGACAGATCGAGTCTCTACTGCAAAAGGATCACTTGGCAAGTTGGTGGAGAACACCAACTATAATTTGGCTTGTGGCTCTGATCAACTGGTTTCCAGTGGTATCAATAATGTTGGCTCTGTATCTCATGGTTATAGTACTAAAGATTTTGCCATTGAAACTGAGGATCCCTTGGATTTAACAAACATGCCTGAACTGGACTCCATAGATGTTGGTGCAGATCAAGACCTGGGTTCTTGGTTAAACATTGATGAGGATGCCATAGAAGAGGTTGGTGATGCGGGGGGCCTAGACATACCGATGGACGATCTGTTCACGGTTCTGTGAAGACGAATGCAGGATATTATATATTCCCATACATTATTTGGTGTTTATGAATCACTCTGCTGATACAATTCATGACTCTCCAGTTGGCAATCTTAGTTATGGTCATTATTATTTTTGTATATACTTGCCAGTCAGTATCTACAGACCAAATATAGAAACATAAGGTTAAAGATATACAGAAAAGAAGAAAAAGGTAGTTCTCAATTGTTCATATGAGAATGGAGCTCCATCGATTGTAACTGTTACACACATTACAAATAATTTATAATTCTGTTGTTATATTCTCTCATGGCTTGTAAATTATATCATCATAGTTACAACATTAGAAATTTAATTTATGATATCCTTTGTGGTTAAGAATTGGAAATCATAAATTACAATTTAAAATTAGATTTTTCAATCTTTTCTAAAAATCCCTTGTCATGTTCTAAACTTAAAATTTACAATTTAATATTGAGTTAAATGTTTGCGGTGGATAAAACAAGTTGAAAATTAAAGAATGAAAGAAAGAGAGACATGAACACACAAGTAAGAGACTTTTCTAATCATATAACTTGCAAAATAAAGATGGTTTGTTTCTTACTCTAAGCTATATAAATAATAGAATTTTTAAGTTAAATTTATTCTTTTTGTTTCACATAGTAACAATTTTTTTATTGTCAAAGGTTAATTATTCTTTCTTTAAGTCTTCATCTTCTTATATAGAGAGATAGAAAATAGTCGTTGAAGAGAAGAGTTAGCACAAATGAGTCTTGGAGAAACTTGTGTTGAATTATAATTCCTTGTGTCGAAGCAGGTTGCTCCATAGAATAAGGAAGTGCCGAACCACCTATGTCTATTTTAGTAGTATTAGTTATTTTTGGGCTTTTATAGTTTTGGGCTTTGGCTTGAGGTCCAAGTTAATCTAAATTTATAAATAGAGGGAATAACCTTTATTTTTGTAATGAAGTGAATAGAGCATTCATAACATTGTATTCACAGTATTTTGCAGTTGCAAAGTAAATAAGAAGTTTTCCATAGTTTGTGGACAGAGAGAAACTCTGCAGAATTATATTACTCTTCTCCTTCATCGTTCTTTACACTCTTTCTTTCTCCATTGTTCTTCTCTTTTAGTTGTTATTATGTGAGTGGTAACAATCTTATTCATCAAGATTGATTGAAATTCTTCATAGGTTTTGGGGGATTTCCAACATCTGGTATCAAGAGCTCCGATTTAATCGATTCGTGGGAAGAAAATCACCATAACAACGAATCATCCAAACTGACATTTTCCAGCAAATCTTCCGATTCTCAAGAACAACAATTATGAGAATTGGTGCAAGCAGATAAAGGTTGTGTTCTGTTATCAAGATCTTTGGGATCTTGTGAAGGAAGAAGTAGCAACGCTTGCAGAAGCCGCGATAGATCAAGAAAAGGCTGCACACAAAGAATTGAAAAAGAAAGATTATAAAGCTCTCTTTATAATCCATCAATGTGTTAATGCAGATAACTTTGAAAAGGCCAGTGATGCAGAGTCAGCGAAAGAAGCATGGAAAATTCTGGAGAAATCATTTGGAGGCGCGGAGAAGGTGAAAGAGGTGAGGTTACAAACTCACAAAAGAACGTATGAATTGCTTCAGATGTTAGACAATGAAAGCATAACTGATTTCTTCACCAAGGTTACGAAACTGGTGAATCAAATCAAGGTATATGGAGAAGTGTTGACATCAAGATCTGTTGTTGGAAAGATCTTGAGGTTGTTGGCTCCAAAGTTCGACCACGTGGTAGTAGCCATAGAAGAGTTGAAAGATTTGTCAAAATTAACAAAGGAAGAGCTTCAAGAGACGCTTGAATCTCATGAACAAAGAATGACTGAAAAAGCTGCAGGAAAGTAGAAGAGTGATATAGCTTTGCAGGCTCAATCAGTAAAAGAATGAAAAGGTAAAGGAAGCTGGAATGGCAACAAAGGCATAGGAGGTTACAATAATTCAACTGGTCGAAATCAGCAAAAAGGAAACTAGTTGAATCAGAGAAAACCTTGGAACCAAGGCAACCAAAGAGGTGGTGTTGCAGGTAGAGGAAGAGGTGGTGGTCAAAAGCCAGACAAGAGTCACTTTCAGTGTTACAATTGTCAGAAGTATGGTCACTATTCTAGTGATTGTCCAGAAAAGCAGAAGAATCAAGAAACTTATGCAAAGATGACGAACCACGAAGAAGAAGAGACGTTGCTGATGGTTACAACAAGAGAAGAAGAGAGATTCAAGGATCGGTGGTACTTGGACTCAAGATGCTTATCACACATGTCTGAAAGGAAAGATTGGTTTGTCAACATAAAACCCTCAACGAATAACATGGTGAAATTTGCAAATGACAACACTCTAGCAGCTGGAGGTGTTGGTGATGTTCTGATTATGAGGAAAAATGGCAAGAGGTCAATAATTTCAAATGTGTTGTACATACCAGGCATGCAAATTAATTTGCTCAGCATATGGCAGTTAGTCGAAAAGAACTACAAGGTGTCGATCAAAGACAAGATGATGAGAGTTTTCGACTCAAATGGAAGGTTGATCTTGAAGGCTCCAATGTCTCAGAATAGAACCTTAAAGATTGAACTAAATGTGATGGAGCATAAGTGTCTTGCAACATCAGCCAGTAGAGATGAATGGATATGGCATTACAGACTTGGCCATCTCAATTTCAAAGACATTAGAGATTTGAAGAGAAGAAATATGGTTTCAGGATTACCAGAAATCGATATTCCAAATGAAGTGTGTGAAGAATGTGTGTAGGCAAAGCAACATAAGAACAACTTCAGTAAGGATGCAGGAAGTAGGTCGGAGGCAATTCTTAAAGGCATATACTCTGATGTATGTGATCCTCTCACGGTGGATTCGATTGGAGGTAACAAATACTTTGTTACATTCATAGATGATTTCAGTCAAAAACTGTGGTCTTACCTGATCCAGAAGAAAAGTGAAGTGATTAAGGTGTTTGCCAAGTTTAAATCTATGGTCGACAGATAGAGCGGTCGAAAGATCAAGATTTTGAGAACTGATGGTGGTGAAGAATATGTATCGAAAGATTTCGATGCATTATGTGTGAAAGAAGGGATTATGCATGAGGTGGTGCCATCCTACACTCCATAACATAATGGAGTCACGGAAAGGAAGAATATAACCATTATGAATATGGTTAGAAGTATGTTAAAAGGAAAGCATCTACCGAAAGAGTTATGAGGAGAAGCTGTGTCGACTGCGACATATATCCTGAACAGATGTCCGACGAAGAAGCTAGAAGGAATCACGCCAGGAGAATGTTGGTCTAGTGTAAAGCCTAGCTTGAGTCATCAGAGGGTGTTTGGATCTATAACACATAAACATCTGCCAGATCAGTTGAGAAGAAAACTTGATGACAAGTCAAATTAGATGATCCTGATAGGATATCATTCGACTGGAGGATACAAGTTATTGAACCCATTGAATAAGCAGGTGGTGATCAGCATGGACGTGATCATAGATGAGCTTAGAGAATGGGATTGGGCTGAGAATGTCAAGAAAGATTCAGTGAGAATCTTTTATGACGAACCAGCTAGTGAAGTCGAAAGAGAAGTTCGACAGGAAGAAGTCAGAGGTGAAGCAAGCATAAGCAGACCTCAAAGAACAAGACACATGCCTGCAAGGTTGCAAGAATGTGTGATTACATCAGATGATGTGGTCAATGAAGAAGGTGAGCTGGTACATTATGCTTTCTATGCAGATGTTGAACCTATCAATGCAACCGAGGCATTGAAAGATTCGAAGTGGCTGAAAGCAATGGATGAAAAGTTGTAGTCAATCAAAGTCAACAACACTTGGTCACTTGTCGGATTGCCCCAAGACAAGAAGGAAATCTATGTGAAGTGGGTATATAAAGTAAAGTTGAATCCCAGAGGAGAAGTGACACGACACAAGGCGAGACTTGTGGTGAAAGGATTTCTTCAAAAAGAAGGAATCGTCTTCGATGAATTTTTTGCACCTGTTGCTAGGATCGAAACAATCAGGTTGGTTGTTGGTCTAGAAAACATGAACAACTGGAAGATGTGCCATATGGACGTGAAATGTGTATTCCTTAATGGCCACTTAGAAGAAGAAATTTATGTTGCACAACCAGTTGGGTTTTTGAAACATGGCGAAGAAATAAAAGTGTACAGGCTGCATAAAGCCCTGTACGGACTTAAACAAGCTCCAAGAGCTTGGAACAAGAAGATAGATGGCTTTCTAAGGGAGAAAGAATTTGTGAAGTGCAAATCTGAACATGGAGTATGAAGGAGAATTGCCATCCAAGGCGCAGCGGAATTTAAAAATTTCTCCATTTAGTGATCCTTACGAATGGGCATGATCAGTGATAGAATCGTTACCTCTTGTGGCGATTCAAACCTTTGGTGCAGATCTCTGATAATGATCAAAACCTTTGATACAGATCCACGGGGCGATCACGAACGTTGAACGATGACAACGTCTCTACTCAGTCCACACGAACGGATTCCTTCAATCGCAGTGCTAGCTGTTATGAATGAAGGCTTTGAGTGAGAGAAAGAGGGAAACAAAATTCCAAGTCTCTACTTGAATTTATGTCTGAGTGGAGTGGAGTGACAATGCTTCTACCCAAGGGGTTCTATTTATAGAACCACTTGTGTGGACTTCAAGCTAAAAAGCCCACTTAAGTGTATTTTGCCCATATCTCATAATATGTCAAAAATCACTTAAGTATTTGGTACCTTACCATATTTCGTTTCCACTTAAGTGCACCGTACCTTACGGTGTTCCTTAGTTACTCTATTTCTCATCAATCCGTCCTTTGTGTGTGACCCTATAGGTTTTCGCGACGTTGGCAATTATATTAAATCACGCATTTAACATAATAAACAGTGAGCGGTATCTAGCAACACATCACTGCTACCCAAGTCACGAAAATATCATGTGATCTGACAGAACCTCCTGTGATAATAATTATGTGTATAATTACCCCTTTGCCCTTATGTCTATATTGAACACAAGGTATAGACCGTGTCACCCTTGTCCACTTCAATATTGGGACCATAGACATTTATCCTGTTACGCAGGATTGGCAAATTCCATCTAGGACACTCATGTCCCTCAACATTCTTCGTGGAGTACCCATCAACTGTCTTTATGGTTATCCAGTTACGGACAACGTTGGATCAACAATAAAGCACTCGACTCTACATCTAGGATCCATAGTGGTTTCAGGTCGAATAGTGGCATACACTATTATCACCATGAGAATAACTTATGACACTTTGCATAACTTTCTATATAGTATTCTCATAGCGGGTCAATCCGGTATAAATATTACTCCTAATATTCATACCTATGTTTAAGACTTAATAACTCTTTATCCATGATCCATTAGATGTGATCATCAGTCTACAAACATAATAGTCTTAATGCTTTAATGTTATCCCACTTCACATTAAAGCTCGACTACGGATACTTTAAGAATAGTGCCCTTATGTTTAATGTGTTCTCATGATTAAGTCACACTTAATACATTAAACAGACTATCTATTCTAGGGACTTTATTAATCAACCATAATAAAGAAAATGCCTTTTATTATTAATAAATAATTCGATACAAGTACCAAAAGTATTGGCCTCTAGGGCTTACACCAACAATCTCCCACTAGCACTAGAGCCAATCAAGCATACCCCGTATGCCCATTGATCTAGTATGGCCATCATGCTTCTGCTGCGCAAGAGGCTTTCTCAGTGGGTCAACTATATTGTCAAGTGTAGGTACTTTACATATTTTCGCACAATGCCTAAGTATGTGTTTGGATCGTTGGTGAGATCTAGGCTCCTTAGCTTGTGCGATAACACCATTGTTATCATAATAGAGACCAATGGGATCCACAATGCTAGGGACTATGCCAAGTTTATTGATCCAAACAGCTTCCTTTGCTGCACTTAAGGCAACAATATACTCGGCCTCAGTTGTAGAATCAGCAACTGCATCTTGCGTTGAACTTTTCAAGCTCACAGTGCCACCATTTAAGCAAAACACATAACCAGATTGGAATCATTCATATTAAAGCGTCTCAGCACTTTGTCTATGTATGTACTCTGACTTAAGCCAAGTAGTTTTGTGATCTATCTCTATAGATTCTGATTCCTAATATATAGGCTGCTTCACCTAGGTCCTTCATAGAAAAGCATTTCCCCAACCAAGACTTTACTTGTTGCAGGGTAGGGGTATCGATTCCAATGAGTAATATGTCATCTACATATAATACCAGGAATACGATCATGCTCCCACTAACCTTCTTGTAGACACAAGGCTCTTCTTCGTTCTTGATGAATCCATACTGTTTTACTGTTTCATCAAAACGAAGATTCCATGAGTAGGTCACAGGCTCATCTTGATCCATGAGTAGTACATCACCTTGATCAGATATCCATATATCTCAGGTAGGTGACGTATCCTGCCTGACCTACGCTGGTCTTGTTCTACTTGAGCAAGTTGCTCTTACACAACTACTTGTGTTTCCTGCTCTAATTCCTCCATAGATGTATCGATGCTTTGTGATTCTTGAATTTCTTCAAGCTCTACTTTCCTCCCACTGGTTCCTTTGGAAACAAAATCCTTTTCTAGGAAAACTCCAGTTCGAGCAACAAACACTTTGCCCTCAGAAGGATTGTAGAAGTAATATCCTCTTGTTTCTTTAGGATACCCCACAAATAAGCATTTGTCAGATTTGGGCTCAAGCTTAGTTGAAATTTGTCGTTTCACATAAACTTCGCAACCCCAAATCTTCATGTAAGACATATGTGGTCTCTTACCACTCCATATCTCATATGGTGTCTTTTCAACCTTTTGGATGGAACACGGTTAAGTGTGTAAGCTGATGTCAATGGTGTATGTCCTCAAAAGGAGTTTGGAAGATTGGTGTGACTCATCATTGATCGGACCATGTCCAACAGGGTTCGATTTCTTCTCTCAGATACACCCTTCCATTGGGATATTCCAGGAGGAGTAGGTTGGGATAGGATCCCACACTCTTTCAGATGGTCATCAAACCCTAGGATTAAATACTCATCACTTCGATCTGATCGAAGAGTTTTTAATATTCTTACCTAGTTGGTTTTAACTCGTTAGGTTTCACCCTTTTGTATTAATGTTATTAATAGGCATTTCAAGATCAAGGACATATAATCCATTGTTCATTTGTGCAGTAGCATAGAATATATCATTCAAATAAATTGAGCAACAATTGTTCTTTATTATAAATGAAAAACCAAACTTGTCCAAACAAGCAATGGAAATAATATTCCTGCTAATTGCAGGTACATAATAACAGTTCTCTAACTGAATTATTAAACCACTAGGTAAAGTCAATACAAAAGTTCCTACGGCTAAAGCAGCAACCTTTGCTCCATAGCCAACTCGTAGGTCGACTTCACCTTTTGCCAAATTTCTACTCCTTTTTAGTTCCTGCACATTTGTACAAATGTGAGAACTGCATCCAGTATCTAATACCAATGATGCAGAAGTAGATAAATTAATAACAAAAATACCTGAAGTTGAAGTCTCTACTCATTTCTTCTTATCTTCCAGGTACTTTGGGCAGTTCCTCTTCCAGTGTCCGATCTTACCGCAATGGAAGCAGGTGCCTTCTTTTGCTATGCCTCCACTAGGCTTCAAAGCAGCAGTGGGTCTGGGATTGGCAACTTCCTTGCCCTTCCCCTTATCACTCTGCTTAGTGGGCCTTTTGTTCTGTCTCTTTCCATTTCCGATCATCAGAATGGACTTCCCCTTTGACTTCAGATTCTGCTCGGCAGTTCTTAACATGGCGAGCAGTTCAGGAAGAGATTTGTCCATATCAATCATATTGAAATTTAGGACAAATTGACTGAAGCTATCTGAAAACGATTGCAAGATCAAATCAGTTGCAAGTTCCTTTTCGAGGGAAAAACCCAATCTCTCAAGGTTTTCCATATACCCAATCATCTTGAGTACATGGGGACCTACAGGGGCTCCCTCAGCTAACTTGCTTTGAAAAAGGGCTTTTGAAACTTCAAACCTCTCATGCCTTGCTTGCTCTTGATAGAGCAACTTCAGGTGTTCGATCATATCGAACACTGACATGTTCTCATGTTGCTTTTGCAATTCTGAGTTCATGGTAGCCAGCATGAGACAAGCAGTTTCATTGGCATCATCAACATGCTTCTTATAAGCATCTCTTTCTGCCTTAGGTGCAGAACTAGGAGGTTCCTCTTCAGGAACAGGTGTCTCAAAGACATACAACTTTTTATCATGTTTGAGGACAATCCTCAGGTTTCGGTGCCAATCCAGAAAATTTGTCCCAGACAATTTTTCCTTATCAAGGATTGATCGCAAGATGTTGTTAGAGGTGTTTGCTGTCATGGTAATCTACATAAGGATTAATGAAAATATAAGTATCATTGACATATTCAATTAGGCCTTTAATTAAATATGCTCCCACTATTTTACTCAAAACAAATGACCCTCATCATCTGATTCGGAAAATCCCGTTGGAAGATTTTCTAGTGGGTCGAGATCCATATTTCACTTCGTTCTAAGCCCGCGTAGGCGGATTACACAAAACTAGGTTATTTAGGTAGGAACTCCTTCCAATTGTATCTCATACAACTCTCGAAAATTTCAGTTGGGTGAATAACTCCTTATTCCAATTCATCATATGGATTATTCCCAACTCTTGCTTCTAAACATATATATAATCTTATTATAATTTGTTTAGTTAAGTTTGACCCATTGTTTTAACAGTTGGATATTACAATTATCCCATCGCACCTTACTAATATATAGATCATGCACCTCACGTAGGCGAAACCTACATTATCCATTACTAGTCTTGATGAGTGTTAAAACTTGGAAAACATAAACTTAATATTTAATTTGAGGGAATTGCAATTATTCTGATCTCACCGGCTTGTTTATCATATAAACCGTCTCTCACATGCATCAATATACATTCACATGCATCAACATACATACAAACAAAATGAAACAGTTATGGCCCCTAGCGCAATTGTTCTCCCAAGCCAATGAGAGAACCTAAGCTAACCTACAACGATCTAAGCTTCTCCAAGCAAGATCTTCAATGTTGTCCTCCTTTGGCACCGACTTCTTTGCTTTCTTCATATCATTACTTTACATAAAAGAAACTCGTTTTACATACGAGGGAGTGAGATGAGAAAAGAAGTTACATTTGGGAGATTAAGAGAGAGGCACGACACGCAGGTCGTATTTTAAAAACCCAAAACAAAACAAAGGAAAACTAAGGCCATAACCGATCACCACAAGAAAATAATAAACACTTTATTATTATTATTATTATTATTAATTCCTTTAATTAATTAAAATCAAATTAAATTTCGACGACCGATCACACTATGCAGAGTTAGCCGGGGGTCCGCTGCCCGGACAGCGGGAACAATTCATTTAAAATTGACGTCGTTTTTCGTATCAACACTTGATACTTCAAAGCACTTTTTCTAGCCGAACAAGTGAATTTTTCCTTGCGTTAACCGGTTAACCATATGCGTTAACCGGTTAACACTGTTTGAAAATTTTTAGAAAATTCTTTTCTGCCTTGCGTTAACCGATTAACCAAATGCGTTAACCGGTTAACACTGTTTGAAAAACTCAGAAAACTGAATTTCGTCTTGCGTTAACCGGTTAACCAAAAGCGTTAACCGGTTAACACTGTTTGAAAACTCAAAAATTTTTATTTCGTATTGCGTTAACCGGTTAACCATACGCGTTAACCGGTTAACACTGTTCGGAAAAGTGTTTTGAAACGCACAACTCTTGTGCAATCAAACCCCAATTGCATAACTCTCTGACAACACAACCCTTGTGTCGTCACTAACCCTGATGCACCAATTTCAGACCGTCAAACACATCTCGATTGTTAATTCAGTATGATTGATCAACACGTCATTGCTTCACCATACTAATGTCGGATCAAGAAGCAAACGACCATTGATCGCTCAAAGGAAAACAATCATTGAGGGTTTGAATGAACGAAACGAGAACATTATATCATATATAATGTATTTTGCATCAGGATTACATATATCACATATATGTAACTTGATCGATCTTAATTTAACCTTTGATTCATTCTGTCTTTAATCATATTATTACAGAACAAAAACAAATATCAGATTCATGGTTTCGTAAGTGGCTCTGATACCACTGAAGGAGAATTGCCATCCAAGGCGCAGCGGAATTTAAAAATTTCTCCATTTAGTGATCCTTACGAATGGGCATGATCAGTGATAGAATCGTTACCTCTTGTGGCGATTCAAACCTTTGGTGCAGATCTCTGATAATGATCAAAACCTTTGATACAGATCCACGGGGCGATCACGAACGTTGAACGATGACAACGTCTCTACTCAGTCCACACGAACGGATTCCTTCAATCGCAGTGCTAGCTGTTATGAATGAAGGCTTTGAGTGAGAGAAAGAGGGAAACAAAATTCCAAGTCTCTACTTGAATTTCTGTCTGAGTGGAGTGGAGTGACAATGCTTCTACCCAAGGGGTTCTATTTATAGAACCACTTGTGTGGAATTCAAGCTAAAAAGCCCACTTAAGTGTATTTTGCCCATATCTCATAATATGTCAAAATCACTTAAGTATTTGGTACCTTACCATATTTCGTTTCCACTTAAGTGCACCGTACCTTACGGTGTTCCTTAGTTACTCTATTTCTCATCAATCCGTCCTTTGTGTGTGACCCTATAGGTTTTCGCGACGTTGGCAATTATATTAAATCACGCATTTAACATAATAAACAGTGAGCGGTATCTAGCAACACATCACTGCTACCCAAGTCACGAAAATGTCATGTGATCTGACAAAACCTCCTGTGATAATAATTATGTGTATAATTACCCCTTTGCCCTTATGTCTATATTGAACACAAGGTATAGACCGTGTCACCCTTGTCCACTTCAATATTGGGACCATAGACATTTATCCTGTTACGCAGGATTGGCAAATTCCATCTAGGACACTCATGTCCCTCAACATTCTTCGTGGAGTACCCATCAACTGTCTTTATGGTTATCCAGTTACGGACAATGTTGGATCAACAATAAAGCACTCGACTCTACATCTAGGATCCATAGTGGTTTCAGGTCGAATAGTGGCATACACTATTATCACCATGAGAATAACTTATGACACTTTGCATAACTTTCTATATAGTATTCTCATAGCGGGTCAATCCGGTATAAATATTACTCTTAATATTCATACCTATGTTTAAGACTTGATAACTCTTTATCCATGATCCATGAGATGTGATCATCAGTCTACAAACATAATAGTCTTAATGCTTTAATGTTATCCCACTTCACATTAAAGCTCGACTACGGATACTTTAAGAATAGTGCCCTTATGTTTAATGTGTTCTCATGATTAAGTCACACTTAATACATTAAACGGACTATCTATTCTAGGGACTTTATTAATCAACCATAATAAAGAAAATGCCTTTTGTTATTAATAAATAATTCGATACAAGTACCAAAAGTATTGGCCTCTAGGGCTTACACCAACAGAGTATATGTAAGAAGAAGCAAGAGTGAATTGCTTATATTATGCCTCTATGTTAATGACCTATTGATAACAGGTAGTTGCAAGAAGGAGATCGAAGACTTCAAAGGTGATCTCAACAAAGAATTTGAAATGCCAGATATGGGTGACATTTCATATTTCCTTGGCATCAAATTCTACAAAAGTGGTAGAAGTTTGATAATGCATCAAAGAAGGTATGCATGTCAAAGTTTTCAGAAGACTAAGAGCTATGATGAATGTAGATAGCTTAGACACAATGGATTAGGTGGTGTGTTGAATTATAATTCCTTGTGTCGAAATACGTTGCTCCACAGAGTAAGGAAGTGTCGAACCACTTAAGCCTACTTTAGTAGTGTTAGCTATTTTTGGGCTTTTATAGTTTTGGGCTTTGACTTGAGGTCCAAGTTAACCTAAATCTATAAATAGAGGGAGTAACTCTTATTTTTGTAATAAAGTGAATAGATCATTCATAGCATTGTATTCACATTATTTTGCAGTTGCAAAGTGAATAAGAAGTTTTCCACAGTTTGTGGGCAGAGAGAAACTCTGCAGAATTATATTACTTTTCTCCTTCATCGTTCTTTACACTCTTTCTTTCTCCATTGTTCTTCTCTTTTCGTTGTTATTGTGTGAGTGATAACAATCTTATTCGTCAAGATTGATTGAAATTCTTCATAGGTTTGGGGGGATTTCCAACAACTTCATCATAGAAGTTGAAATGTTACTTGATATGGTTAATATCTTTGAAAAGATATTTGAAATCCCATTGCTTCAAGAGGAATTATCCAATACACCCCAACTATATGCGTATATTTTTGTTTAAATCTTCACGTGATCATAAGAAGACAAATTTCTCTTTGCTTTGATCCATCATATTCTGAATCTTTTAGCTTCTATTTAAATGTTCATATTCAGTATCAATACTAAGTTAATATCATAAATTTTAGTCAATGGTCCTGCATACTTGAACATATGTTAGTATAATAAACTATTTTTTAAATACTTTGTTATTACGAAAACTTTAGAGATATGGTAAAAACAAGTTTTGTTCGAACAATCTCCAATTTTTTGACGATGACAAACACACGTATTTAAGAA
This sequence comes from Lathyrus oleraceus, assembly GCF_024323335.1. Taxonomy (NCBI): domain Eukaryota; kingdom Viridiplantae; phylum Streptophyta; class Magnoliopsida; order Fabales; family Fabaceae; genus Lathyrus; species Lathyrus oleraceus. Next base: position 501,008,248 of record NC_066584.1, read on the forward strand.
CAATGATTGTTAATTTAATTAACAAGTTGACTTCATAGTTTTAGGTTTGTAAACTTTCTCTTGAGTCTAATAGTCCAAAGGGTTAGGTTTGTATGCCCCCCTAATACTACTACAAAAAAATACTTACAACAACACCGTCATTACTACGGTCATTCGAAGGACCGTGATGATATCTCTAAATTTAGGCGCCTATATTTTTTTTTAATTAAACGTTGTTAATTTACTACCACGGGTTTTTAAAACAACTGTAGTGATATTAGTTGACATGTGTTTGATTCTCAGCGCAAGTTAATTTGGGATTTCTTCAGTATTTTAGTACCGCGTTTCATTTTTATTTTAAAAAAGAAAGTTATATGACTATGGTTCTTTAAACTAACCGTTGTGATATATTTTCTATATATATTTTTTAATTTTAATTATTTAAAACCTGACATTTTTTATTTATAAAATATTAGTAATGTAAATCTTATATCACCATAGTTGTCTAAAAACACCGTTATAATATATTTTTCATTATTTTTTTAAAATTTTAATTGCTTAAAAACCTGACATTTTTTTAATATAAAATTTCATCATATATCACAACGGCTTTGATAAACAAACATGGTGATATTATTTAATCACTTTAGACAGAGGTAACTGACTTGTCTCTTCAGTTTCATATTTTCATTTCCATCCAGAAACAACCCCTTACGAAACAACGCGATTTTCAATCCTAACCAAACAACACCATTTTCAACCCTAACGAAACAAAACCAGTTTCAATCCTAACGAAACATACAACACCATCTTCAAACCTGAAGAAACAAAAATATTTTCAATCAATGTTTGTGCTTTTGTACCATCAAGGAAGGAGTCGACAACATGTTCTTTGTTCTTGACTATCCTTCGGTTTAACTATCAAGAAGGATGCCAAAGATCCTAACAACACTTTTTACTTATTCATCACGTTTTCGGTACACTAACGTTTTCCCCATGCATCTACAATACCTTCATTTTCTATTGGTGTTTATGTATTTGTCGTTGTTGATGCCATTGTGCTAATGATTCCACTGATGCTTATGTATTTATTATTGTTGATGATGCCATTGTTGTTGTTGATGCCACTATTGTTGATGATGTCATATTGTTACTTATGTATTTGTTGTTGTTAATGCCATTGTGTTGATGATGCCACTATTGTTGTTGATGCCATTGTGTTGATGATGCTATTGTTGATGATGCTTGTGTATTGATCTTGATTATTTTATGTATTGATAAACAACCTCTTCTTCATCTAGTAGTGACGAAGCTACACATACAAATGAAAGCAGTACAAATGATTCTCAATATGTAGTAGGAGAATAGAAAAAAAATCAGCAAAGATGTGCCACAATGATGGCTAAATTAACACAAGTCTGCAAATTGGGTGTTAGACTTCTGGTCGAGTTTAGTGTCGTTTATACTATTCTTGAAGGTCCTAATTCTTTGGTTTTTATGAGTTATGTCACGTTCATTGGGCTTAGCAAAGTCAAAATATTGTTAGATGATTGAAAAGATGTATATGGGCAAACATTCAAGTATTAATTTTAATTTTAATTGATTTGACATTACTTTATATAAACACTAATACATGCTTATTAATATAAATGTGTAGTTTATGTTTGAGTTTAGTGATGATTCAAAGTTGAAAAAAATGGATCACTTATGCTGGTATGACTTGGAGGAGTTTTAAGTCACAACTTACGAGTTACTATATTACGAAGCCTAACCCAAATATTGAGTGCCCGTGGGTGAAATATCTGTCATACCCCAAAATTTGCCCATTAATATTTCAAGACATTTTGTAAGGCATTCCGACTCATATATAACACTGATATTGAAGAAACAAAGGCCCAGCTCACGGATGGTCCAATCCAGAAAATGGCCCAAACTGGCCTGTTCGCTACGCGCTCGCCTAGCGAAGCTGACAGACAACAAAAATTTCGGGCTTCATTCTGAGCCCATTAGGTCACCATTATCACTATAAATACCAGCACTTCAGTAATAAAAAAAAAAAAAAAACGAAAAAAAAAAAAAAAAAAAAAAGAAAATTTTTTTAATTAATTAATTAATTAATTAATTAATTAATTAATTAATTAATTAATTAATTAATTAATTAATTAATTAATTAATTAATTAAATAATTAAAATAAATAAATAAAATATAACAAATTATTTTGGACTTGGGTCTCCCTCATTCCAAGCCCATTACCCACGAAATCAGTCTATAAATACTGAAGTTTCAGTAGAGGAAAGGACACTTGGAGTTACACTGGGAGATTCACTGAAAAAAAAAGAGGAGGAGAACAGAGAAGAACGAATAGAAGTTTTGGCATAGGAACCCTGCCTACCCGGAGAATTCAGAGTAAAGAAACCCTGAAGGCAACCCATCTGCACCGAAGCCATCGCCGTCCAATTCCCGCTGCCTAACTTATTCCGATACTACAAGTGGTCAATCCCTTCAACCTTGAATTGGCAAACAGGTTTGCGTATCTCTATTGTTTATACTTTCAATTGGCCATATCTACATATATAATGCATCATGATTAAATGTTGATATATAATTTGCTTTCGTATGGGAATTTAAATATGCCTGAATACCCTGAATGTTTGATCATGTTATTCCTGTGATAAAATGCCATAAAATTCAAAGTTCCTAACGTGGGGCTGTTTTCAAATTCAAAATCCGTGGCCGCTTGCTAGCACCTCGCTAGGCGAGCCTGGGGCGAGTATTCGCCTGGCCTTCGCTAGGCGAGGCAGAGGCGAACGAGACAGTAGCTGACTTTTCTATTCTGTTTTTTTTATGTTTTATCATAGCCATGCATTATTCATCCTATCCTATTTATTGTTGTGATATTTCTCCGGTGTAATCTTCGATTGCACCCTGATTTGGTGTTCTGACATGTTTCTTTTTTTTTTTGAGTTTCGTAAAGGTTCGCATATCCCAGGAAAAGGTTATTGGCTAGGTATTCCACTTTAGTTGTGGGATACCCTTGTGGAGTTTCACCCTAAATTAATTTTTAATGTATTAATTTCTAATGTATTAATTTTTTTTAATATATTATTTTTAATAATTTTAATGTGGAGTTTCATCCTAATTATATAATTAATTATAAAACTTTGCCTTTGAATAAGTGATCTTGGACCTCTCTTTGTTGCCTTACGATTACGATATTACGGTCATGTCCCGCGAACGTGGGGATACCCTTAGCAAAGACCCTTCGGTTAAATCATCATAAAATAAATTATAGTCCCTCGGATGTTGCCTTCGAATATACAACTTTGTCCCTCGATGACCCTCCGATGTTGCCTACGGTTAAAAGATGATAGTCCCTTCGAATGCTAAGGTATCCTCGTAACTGTTGCCTTCAATGACCAATCGATGACCCTACGATGACCCTTTTACATCCAAAGGATAAAACTACTTATTTCTCAATAATAAGGACAGTTTTACCCTCATAAGGATAGGAAATACTCATAAAGACCTTGGGTCGGTATAACTCTTAATTGCTGGCTCACAACCTAAAACATTTTTTCACACCTCACACCTTTCAAAATACCTTCAGAAAATCACCACTTGGTATACATTCATACTAGAATCATTACCGAGTTATATTTTTCTAAACAATTTTCAAAACTAAACGAGATAATCACTTTGTATACATTCATACAAGAATCATTACAAAGTTAAATTCTCTTTTCAAAACAATTTTTCTAAACAATTCACAAACACTTTTTTTTAGACAAAAATAATATAAGTGATCGAGCAATTAAGAGCCCATGGATAACCATGGATACAAAGGGTGCTAACACCTTCCCTTTGTATAATGTACCTCCCGAACCCAAAATCTAAATTAAGGTTTTTCCTGTTCTTTTCCACCTTTCCTTATTGGATAAAAGAAAAGTCGGTGGCGACTCTTGCTAACCACGACATTGCGATAAAAAACACAAAAAAGTCCAGTTCACCGTATGACAATATCCTTTTCTTGACAAGAAGGTTTGGAAAATTTTGTGAAGTCTCGTAGTTCTGAGGAGTTCATGGTTAGCACCAGTTGTATTTTTTTGATGATTTTATGGATACAACCATGAACGTTAATATTTTTACTATTTTTAAAACAGGTTAAAAGTGAAGCAGGAAAGCTGAACAAGTCTTAAAGCAAATACCCCCATAGATTGTCTTGTGTATGATACATGAAATTTAAGAAAACAATGATTGCTGAAGAAAGACAACAACTAGGAGATTTGAGGACTCCATGAGTCATGATCGAGAATCATCTCCACCATCACGACATGAGAAGTGGAAGATTACACTTCATAAGCCTCAAGATTAGTAGTTGCGAAAATTGTAACTAGGACTTGTTGTGCATATGATAAGTGTTATTTAAATTGCTTTAATAATTAACAATGTATGTCTTATCATGTTATGCAAGATTCGTTGGTTAACTCAGCATGTGAAGGTTCCTTTGTTCTAGAACCACGACATGACATATTAGTAGAAGAAATCAGAACAAAGAAGCATGATGGGTGTGTCAGTGAGGTTGGAGATGACATCGGCCTGTGAGTGTTTTTTGGTACGTCTAGAAAAAGCACCAGACATGTGCAAAAACAAATGTTGGAAGAGTTTGAGAGGAAAATAGATAGTCAAAAGAAAACTTTTGAAGACAAGTTAGAAGCGGAACAGAAAACCCACAGGAAAGAATTGGAAGAAATCAAAGAGTTATATGCGATATGTGAGAATATTGTGATATCTGAAATGTATGATATATATAATGTTAATTCTGTTTTGTGTTCATGTGTTTTTTATGATATAGAGAATTAGTGAAACCGCCCATAGTGTACAAATGAAGATGATGATGCTGATGATCAATTGCCTGATAAAATATTCGTACGGTACAAACACAAAAGATAGTTGTTCAACCGCCCCACAGGTAACGAGATCCATAACAGGTTATTGGATCCCCATGAAGGATCATATTCCAAAATATTATGTTACTTTATGCGCAACGAAGACAAAGTGTTTTCTCTTACACTAGAACATGATCCAGAGTTAAAGGGGTTAGATTAATTCTTAATCATTCCTAGAGATATAAAGGATATGATCATTGGAAATCAGTGGCTGAATGTAGGGTTACTATAAGTTTGATGCACGTAAGTATATCTCATTATGGTACATTGATTATTTTTCATAGAACTAATTTCTCACGTGTTTTTTGTAGTTTGTTTAACCATTTAGGTACATTTACCATGTTTGTATAGAATTAAATAAATCAAATACTTATGGATTGTTGGATCTAGTTAGAGTACGATTTACAAGTAATTCTATAAAAAAATATTGAAGAATACTTAACATCACGAATAAGGCGGGAGCAAAAAGAATGTTATTTAGCATCATTCCTCAATAAGTGAGTAATTTTAAAATTATGGTTTCTCTATTATAGTTAGTTTTCATGTTTTACCAAATACTAATTATATATGATTGTATTGTTCATTCAGAGAACATTTTCAATTGATCATCACATCTCTTTGGACGAATATACTAACTACATTGTGCTCGTTACACTATCCACTTGAACCTATGATGCAACGAATTATTACTAGGTAATTTTATATTTAAGAGAATTTTAGTAATATTTTATTTGACTTTATAATTATCTTAGTGTGTAATATGTTAAAATCATTTTCAATATACAAGGTTGTGGAGAGATACTGTAGGTTGAACAACTCTATAAAAAAGCTCGCATTTTGTGAGCCCAAGGTAAGTGGATTAATTGTGACATTCACTTATTTATATATATATATTATATATATATATAATATATTATATATATATATATATATATATTATATTATATATATATATATATATTCATGAAATGTTTAAATTTGTAGATTAGAAAACAAGCAGAGGGATACGAGTGTGAGTATTATGTAATGAAACACATGTTTAACATCGTCTTTGCCGACATTGTTGATTTGTGGGATCATGTATATATAATGCCATGAAATGTTTACAATAACATATTAATGTTAAATTAATTTTCTATAATAATTCAAATCACATGATATTCAATTTTTTTCACTTGTTTATGTAGACGTTTAATGATAAGACACATTTCTCTTCCAATGACTTAGACGACGTCCGTAGACGTTGAGCGTTTATTTTTAATTCGTTAGTTGAAAATAGAGGTGGTACTGTATGAATTCATTTTTGATGGTTGTAAATATATTTTTATTGCTTAATTTGATATTTTGTAAATATTTAGCTTATATATGTATAATATACGGGTAAACAAAATAGAGGTTTATTATATCTGGAAAAAAATAAAATAAAGTATTTAATCACGATTATTTATACCAACCGTTGTTATAGATAAAGTACAAAATGTTATGACCTTTCACTTTATATCACAATGGTTGTATACTTTGACCATTGTGATATATAATGCACTAACTAGTTTATCACAATAGTTCTATACATGTGGTGGAAAAAATCATACTTATAATTACACCTTATCTCACAATGGTTGGTCGGACGCGTTTGTATCCCTTTTCCAACTATTACGATAGGTATTTTCTGTAATAGTGTAAGTTCTATTCAGATTAATTAAATTTGATCTTTAAAGCACAATAAATAATTCTTCAAAATTTAAGCAAGAAAAGGTTCTTAACTATCAGATTCAAGTGCTTAATACTTATTTATCTTACTTCCCCTTTTGTAAAAAAAATGGAAATAAGAAAAGATACTAAAGAAAAATATCATTAAAGCAAAGAAGATAATCAGATTGCAAAAATGAGTTAAAAAATACAACAAAACAACATAAGGGTTCTAAGTCCTAAAGCCTAGGGTGCTTTCTTTAGAATCTCTAGGATGACTTTGCTGTTTAAACCCATATCATTCTGCCTTGCAACCATTGACTTCAATTAAGCATCCATATCTTCTTGATTAGCAGTTAGAGACTAAAGTTAGGCTCCCAGTACATATTGATTAGCACCAACAAAAGCATGTTTAGCCTCTAATTGTTCTTGCCTCTGACTAGAATAAGCTATAGATTTAGAAGTAAAAGAATTCAGACTCCGCAGAACTGTATCCTCAAAGGTTCTGAGAGTATTCCACTTAGCAACATAAGCAACATAGTTAGATGTTGTAAGTCTCTCAACAACCAGATCCTAAATTCTATCATAGATAATAGTTCTAAATTCTTCCATTTGGGATTGGATATGAGGAAGAGGGCTCAGATTGCGAGTTGGTTGATTTGGTGAAAGGACAAGTGAGGGTACTTCTTTAATGAAGGATAGTACTAATGTTCCAAATTTTAACACATCACTGCTTCTTTTAAAGGGGAAGAATGGTGATTAGACGATTGAGATTGAGAGATATGTGGGTCAGAGGTTTGTAGTTCAGATTGGGCTTCTGGTATGGTTTGGTATTGTATGGCTTGTTCATGTTAAAGTTCAGGTGTAGGGTGAGGTTAAACAAAGCTAGTTAGTTTTCTGGTTGGTGAGTTTCAGATGTTGTAGTTTCTAGAGGTATAACTTGAAGTGGTGTGGCTTCTATAGGATGGAAATGGGATTCATCATAATTGGAGTTTGAGGTTGATTTATCTTTTGGTATGGTTTCCATGATCTGATCAACATCAGTCATGGTGTTTATGGGAATGGGTTGTTTAGATTTTCTCCTCTAAGATTTTTCTTCTTCTGTTTCTGAATGATCTCAATCAAATTCTGAACACTTAGTTCATAGTATGAATCAAAATCACTTTTACTTCTGAAAGTCCTTATCATATTCTAAACCAAAATTTGACTTAGAGTTGCAAAGTTGATAGCAACAAAATGATAAGAACATAAACAAGAAAAGTAAAAGCGAAGACACACAACAATTATCCCGGTTCCTCTCACACCTTGAGAGTAGTCAGAGGGTTACTCAACGAAAGGATTACTAAGCTAAATAAGCTTGGATTAGTCAGAGGCTTACCCAACCTGAAGTTTGCTTCAGATGCTCTTTGTGAAACATGTCAGAAAGAACAACTGGCATATGTGTTATATGAATGTGAAATGTGCATTCTTGAATGACCCCTTAGAGGAAGAAGTTTATGTTACATAACCTGTTGGGTTTGTGAAACAAGGTCAATAAGAAAAGTATACAGATTGCATAAAGCCTTGTATGGACTCAAACAAGCTCTAAGAGTTTGGAATAAGAAGATAGATTGTTTCCTAAGGGGGGAGGAATTTGTGAAGTGCACAACTAAGCATGAAGTATATGAAATAAGAAGCAAGGGTGAATTTCTTATATTGTGTCTATATGTCGATGACTTGTTAATAACATGTAGCTGCAAGAAAGAGATCGAAGACTTCAAAGGTGATCTTAGCAAGAAGTTTGAAATTTTTGATTTGGGCAACATTTCATACTTCCTTGGTATTAACTTCTACAAGAGTAGCAGAGGCCTGATGATACATCAAAGAAGATATGCAAATGAAATACTCAACATATTTAAGATGGAAGACTGCAATGCAACTTCGACACCTGCTGAACCAAGACTGGAACTGTCAAAAAACTCAGATGAAGATGATGTCGACCCAACACAATACAAAAGACTTATTGGGTCATTAAAATACATTTGTAACACAAGACCTGATCTAGCATACAATGTAGGTATGATGAGTAGATTCATGCAGAAGGAAAAGATATCACATCTAGCAGCGATGAAGAAGATACTAAGGTATCTCAAAGGAACTCTCGAGCATGACATCCTGTTTCCTGCATTTGATGAAGGAAAAACATGCAAGCTAGTGGATTGCACCGACTCAAGTTGGTGTAGTGATGTTGAGGATAGAAAATACAAAATTGGTTATGTGTTTATGCTGAGTGGTGCACCAGTTGGTTAAAGCTCAAGAAAAGAATCAGTAGTAGCATTATCGTCGGGTGAAGCAAAGTACATAACTGCTTCTCTATGTGCATGTCAAGTAACATGGATGGTGACCTTGGTCGAAGAAATTACATCGAAGAATCATGAAGCAATTACCATGAAGATCGATAATATGCCAGCTATCAATCTGGCGAAGAATCCGATATCACATGGAAGAAGTAAACACATCGAAATGAGGTTCCATTATCTTCGAGAGCAAGTAGCAAATGGGAAGTTGAACTTGAAACACTGCAGAACTGAGACTTAACTTTATTTTTGTGTTTTAGTTAAGTTAGGTTAGTTGGAGATTGCAATCAATCTCAGTCTATAAATAGGGAGGTACCCTATCATTGTTTGTAATGAAGATGCATAGAGAAAAGATTGAATAAAACTTCAGTTTGAAGACAGAGAGAAACTTTGCAAAAATATTCTCCCTCTTCTTCTTTTCACAAAACCCTAATTTCTCTTTTCTACCCCAATTCATCTTTTATTTTCTTCTCAAATTTATAGCGTAATCATCTTGCAACCAAGATGTGATTGATTCACTCTAGTGAAAAGTGAAGAACAAGAGGAGTAATAAATAAAAAAGATTGATTCTTATTCATCAAATTGATTCAAAATTCTTCAAGATTTGGTGAAATTCCACATCAGGAAATCATCGTAATTCCAACAAAACTTAAGTTAGTATATCGTAATTATTATAAAATATTAATTAAAAGATATTAAAAATATTAAATTAAACAAATTAACTTATGACAAATATTAAAATTATTTATGAATAGTAGACTTTTATTGGATTTTTGAGTGACTTGTTTCTGAAAAATGACATCAATAAAACATTTATAATATTTTAGTGACATACATTTATCCCTTGTATAATTTTTATAGTAAATTATAATATTTTCATTTTTATTTAAAAAATTAAATAAAACTAATTAATTAATGGTAAATATTGAAATTATTTATGAATTGTACACATTTTAATAACATACATTTTAAATTTATTTATGAAAAATAATCTAAAATCAAAGAAGTTGCTTATTAAATATCACGCGAAGTTAACAAATTTTATGTGTAAAGTTATTTTTAACCTTAACATTTTACGTGGAAAAGTATTTAATTAATTTAAATTAATTTTTATATTATAAATATTTATTTTGTGTTTAGCTTTTATCATAAACTCAAATTATTTAATTCATCATTGACATCCTTTGTTTCTGTATAAATTAAGTGCTGCAACTCGCTCTTAATTAACTCATTTCTATTTTTTTTAAAAACAATGTGAAAAATACTAAGTGGTAAAAATAAATATAACTAATATATTTATTTTTTATTTTTTATGTTCAAGATATTTAAAAAATCTAACAGTGACATATATTAGTCCCATATAGTTTTTTAATAATATATTTTAATTAATATATTATTATTATTATTCTATTATTTATCTAATAAAATTATAAAAATAAAATTAAAGTAATTGATTAGAGACAAACAATTGTTTTGTAATAAAATATATTTTCTGTATTTTTCATAAATCAATCGGAAAAAATAATAATGTGAACATCATAAAGTGACTTATTAAAAAAACAAACTGACAAATAATAAGATATAATTTTTTTTCAACTCAATAAATATAAATTACTTAAAATTAAATGACAACAATACCCTAATAAACCGTGTATAGGTGTCCATAATATCCATTAAAATAAACTACCATTTAAATCTTTAATATGTATATTTTTTTTTAAAATTCTATAGCAAAAGGGTATATTTATAATTAATAAATGCTAAAAAAATTAAAACTATTGCCACATCATTCAT